>NC_139217.1:296299416-296449416 GCF_055691185.1 Crinia signifera
AACCGCCACCTCAGACCACCCCTACAGATACCGCATGCCAGCGTGCGCCTGGGTTTGCTAATTTACGCTGATTACTACTCAAACACATACACCTGAATGTAATAAGCAATGCTGCAGTCTATTAAGTCCAAACCCTGATTTCACTACCTGCAAGCCTACACACAGCACTCAAACACATTGGAAGCTTATCTTTCTATACTTCTCGACATTTAAAGGTTTGTTTAATTTAAGGTAAGAATCTTTTTAAGACCTGCTTATATATGCTAAGGTAGCTATTTGTTAAACAGTTATACACATTCACTACTTGCTTTCATAGACTTTACACAGTAGCACACTCAATCTACGCAAGTCGACATGTGTCAACGTGTTCACTCTAATACAAACATAGGTTTTGTATTTATGATACAATTACATAAACCACATCTAACACCTACAAAGGATGTTTCAGCAATGTTTTAAGCCCATGCCCACTATTTTGCACACAATCTTTGTATAGTACCCAAAATACAGACCTGTACCACTATCTGATCTGCTATGAATTGGATTTTACTACACTCTGGATGTAAGATGCCACCAATCACATTATTGCACTCACATCTCTCTAACAAAGGATTCCTACATCTGCTTATGACGCTGTAAAATCATATATATGTACAAAGTTAAACATGTTTGTCCACAAGCAATTTTATCATGTTTGGCCGATTCATACATCTTTTTTTAGGGAGGACACATATGCATTCCTACACAAATGTCCCTTTTGACCCTTGTTTGTCTACCTCACCCACTCCATGAGGAAAGCATTGTTCTGGACCTGCTTTTACCTACTAATGTAGGAGCTACCTCACCTGCACACAAACTGCTTTCTCACCTATTAAGTTGCTCTGCACATGTGCTGACACAAACTAATTAGCAGGGAAAAGTTGGATAGTAACATGTGAATGGCCATGGAGAGGGTTACACATGGGAAACTTCTACCACACTTCAAGAAATGCTAAAAAATACCCTGGTCAGTAAGTACACATAAATCTAGTATTTGTTTCACACAAGAAATTACACATACAACAATTGTGTTTTAATTGGTAAAATAAATGTATTTGCTGTTCAGCATCACAGCTTATTTGACACTTTAATGTCATAAATCAAATAAACAAATAAAATATACACAAAAATAAAAAAACAGCCAGAACAAGAGGTTGCATATCTCCAAACATGTGTTACCCTGCAAATGCAATGGTGAAAGAAATGGGGACACCAGAATACGTACTGCAACAACCAGGGTGAATACTAAGCAAGATACACACCACCAAAAATTTATCCTGCATTTGTAGAGGTCAAAATAAGAACTTTAATGCCCATGGCACGAAAATGGATCGATGGCCAACTCAGGAAGTGGATGTCCAGTGCAATTTAAACATTTGGGGTCCAACCACAGAGGAAGTGAACCAGGTCTCATTATTTGGGCCCTTTTTTCCCATTTTTAGATGGGGCCTTGGGGACAGGGGCCTTTGGCTCAGATGGCTTGCGGCGTCTTCCCCTAGTGGACACAGGAGGGTCAGCAGAGGTGGAAGGTTGGGGAGCAGCTTGGGGTGGGCCAGCAGATGGGGGATTGTCCCTTAGGGACCTGGCGGTGGTCAGCAGCTCCGCAAGAATTTCATTCTGGCGGCTGAGTTGTTGGGCAATGCTTTGCATGCCAGCCGCCAGAGTGTCATTCATGCGGTTGAAGGCCTCACACTGCTGCCTGTTTGTGGCCTTCCAATCCGCCAGAAATTCCCCAACCTGCTGCTGACGGACCGCAGCATCCACCCCTTGCTTCTCGATCCTCTCCAGCATCACCATAAAGCTGGCATCCCATGTGTCGTGTGCCTGGGGGTGTCGTCTTGGTGGAGGCTGGACCACTTGCTCCACCTGTGGCTCTGCAGAGGAAGATGCTGCCGGTTCATCCTGGGTTTCTGCTTCTTCTAGGATAATAATTGAAAAAAATGTCACCATCACATACGCACTAAAAAATATCTTTCAAAATACAATGCATTACTGTGACTTACCAGCAAAAGCAGCATCAAAGACCTCCACCGGGAGCTCACTATCCATATTGGATATCCCCCTGACCTCGGCCACATCAATTACATCCAAGGCCTCCTGCTCCAGGGGGGTATATTCCAAGGTGTCTGGCATAGGCCCCCTCCCGGTGGACATGCTGTGGTTGTACCGGTCAGTCATCTTCCTCTTCAGTGTCGTTTTGAAGTCTGTCCACCTACAAGTTTAAAAATACAAATATCACCATGAGATATGTGCACCACTGTGCTAGTGAACATCATGACTACGTTACATTTCCTAGTGTGGGTGATCTTATGTTTTTTAGCCATATGTGTCCCACACACACATTAATGTCTCCATTAGGAGGCATTTCAGTGTCACATCTCATTTATTAGGCCACTAAATGCACATACATAGATCACTATGCAGAAATGGCATCATCCATGGCCAAATTATGCACCTCCACCTGTTGTGAAACTACACATTCCTCCATAGCTTGACAGTGTGTTTATTATGGAGTAATTTAACTATGGGATGGCATACTGGGATGTGTAGTTTCTCACCAGCTACATGTGCACAGTTTGGTCATTCTTGTTTCAGTAGCATCATATGGAACATGTTACAACAACTCTTTCAAAAACACACTTTCTCTTGTCCCATCACATACTTCACATACTTCACATGAGCAGAACTGTGCCCATAACCTCACATCACACCAATGGTGCATGTTTCATATATAAATGTGGGTTATTAGACATGGTTGTGTTCACATGTGACATTGAAGTGTAGCACTATCTACAAACACACCTTTCTATTCTCAAAACATACATGTAACATATGTACACACATATGACATTATCAGGGGGCCAAACACACTTGCCTTTTCTTCACAGCTAGCCAATCTCTGACCACTGGTGACACCTGGTTCACTTCCTCTGTGATCTTGTCCCAAAGGTTTCTCCTTGCACTGGCACCCGGCTTCCTGGTTGCCAATTCGATCCATTCGCGTGCCCTGGGCACTAAAATTCTCAATTCTGCCTCTACAAATGCAGGGTTTCTCTTTTTGGTGGTGGTATCCTGCTCAGTCCTCACCCTAGATGTTGCAGCTCGTTTTCTGGTGGCCCCAGTTCTCTCACCATGCACCTGCTGGGTCACACCTGTTTGGAGAGATGCAACCTCTTGTTCTGGCTGGTTGCTTGGCCCTTGTGGAGCTGGTGGAGTTTGAACAGGGCCTGTTAGTGAGGGGCCCGCTTGGTCTTGCAGGCTACTTCTCTCTTGGGCCCTCCTTCTCCGCTCCTGTTCCCTCTTCTGCAAAGCTTCAAGCAGGGATTCTGCTGTAGCTCTCTGTAGAGCGTCCTCAGCTGCGGAATCATCTGAGCTAGACATGTTTGCAGCAATTCTGGCCTGCATCTGACTGAATATTTATATGGTAATCTCCCGCCATGAACAAGGGGGCGTATATTTTTCCCCGCAATGTAGTAGCTAATTTACGCCGATATTTCCCGGCGATAATTCCCGCTTAAATTACGCAGGTCTCAACGCACCTGATCATTCACCTGTATATGCACATACACAGGTTGTGGAGCATTGTGTGCTACATGGTGAAATGTGTGCACCTGTCATTCCAATGATGAGTGTTGTCAGCTGGTATCTGTTGGAGTTCGTGTATGCTTTCTGAGTCACATTTCAAAACATCACGTTATAATGCTTTCCTTACATATGTCATGAGTATGAAATTGTCATACACCAACATGTTGCATTGTGCCTTTTTTAGCAGCGTATTTATTAGTAGACGGTTGCGTGTATTATTTTCAGCACACTGTATATACAGTACGTCTCTCTATACATTCAAAGCATGCTGTTGGTTATGGTGTGTGTATATCAGAACGGTCCGCGTAAGTTTCTATTCGCATCCAGTTTGTTAATGTAAGAAGGATTAATAAAGTTAATACTAAACAAACAATTTTTTAGACCAATCAGCAAGCACCAAAAGTGATATATGTACCTGCAATTAATAACTGCGCCATTGCCAATATGACTTCAACCAGGGCTAGCGCGTTTTCTACCCAGGAGCTGGTGGCCTTGGTTGAGGTCATGGACCGGCGCCTGGGGCCCAGGGGCCCATATGTGTCCAACATGGACAAGCGGCGGGCATATAATGCTGGCCGCCGGCTAATATACGCCAGGACCGGCGTACAGAGAAGCCTGGCACAAGTCGAGCGGCGCTGGTCTGACCTGCGCCGGCGCCAGCCAGTGATGCTGAGTTCCATTCGCCGACATATTGCCCGATGTAAGTTTTTCTTAACTAGTATGTCTGCGTTTTTTTTTCAATGATTTCTGTACTTTTTATAAATATGTTCATGAGTATGTGGGTGTATATGGGTGTATAGGGGGTGTATAGGGGGTGTATAGGGGGTGTATAGGGGGTGTATATGGGGTGTATATGGGTGTATATGGGGTGTATATGGGGTGTATAGGGGGGTATATGGGTGTATAGGGGGTGTATATGGGTGTATAGGGGGTGTATATGGGGTGTATAGGGGGGTATATGGGTGTATATGGGTGTATAGGGGGTGTATAGGGGGTGTATATGGGGTGTATATGGGGTGTATATGGGTGTATATGGGTGTATATGGGGTGTATAGGGGGGGTATATGGGTGTATAGGGGGTGTATATGGGGTGTATATGGGGTGTATAGAGGGTGTATAGGGGGGTATAGGGGGTGTATAGGGGGTGTATAGGGGGGTATATGGGTGTATAGGGGGTGTATATGGGGTGTATATGGGGTGTATAGGGGGGGTATATGGGGTGTATATGGGGTGTATATGGGGTGTATATGGGGTGTATAGGGGGTGTATAGGGGGTGTATAGGGGGGGTATATGGGTGTATAGGGGGTGTATATGGGGTGTATAGGGGGTGTATAGGGGGGGTATAGGGGGTGTATAGGGGGGTATATGGGTGTATAGGGGCTGTATATGGGGTGTATATGGGGTGTATATGGGGTGTATAGGGGGGTATAGGGGGTGTATAGGGGGGTATATGGGTGTATAGGGGGTGTATAGGGGGGGTATAGGGGGGGTATAAGTAGTCGCTCTGTTTTTGGGTGTAGCATATCAATTAGTTAGCATGATAAATGTCTGAAATATAACAGCAATGATAATTTGTAAGGTTATGAGCATGACTAATGTGAATTTTTCTTTCCCCCATTTTTATGAAACCCAACCTTCGATTTCTATGCCATCAACATGAACATTTCAGCACGGGCAAGGGCACGCATGGAAGCCCGGGAGGAGGCAGCCCGGGAGCAGGCAGCCCGGGAGCAGGCAGCCCAGGAGGAGGAAGAGGAGGAGGAAGAGGAGGAGGAAGAGGAGGAGGAAGAGGAGGAGACTATGGGTCCTGCTGGTGACCACCAAATTTCTACATCCCCTTCCACCAGCCACTCCCCTACCCCCACCCCCTCCCCTACCCCCACCCCCACCCCTACCCCCACCCACACCCCTACCCCCACCCCCTCCCCTACCCCCACCCACTCCCCTACCCCCACCCCCTCCCCTCACCCCCTCCCCTACCCCCACCCCCTCCCCCTCCCCACCCCATTTCCAACCCCCCTACACCTCTCCACCACCCACCCCCAACCCTCTCCAATCCCCGCTCCAACCCACTACCTGTATCCCAAGTCCTATCCCATCCCCCTTGCTCCTGACCCCCCCAACCACCGGACACCCAACCAGCGGCGAGCAGGATGGCTCAACTAGCCGTAAGTAAATAATGTGTCTAATGTTTACCTACACATTTCTACACATAAACAATCACAACAACCACATATGTGTATCCAACATCAACATTAGTTGCAACATATCACTGCAGGGCGACCATGAGGTGTGGCCTGTCCTTCTCCAGGAACAAGGGTCCCCTTGGTGGTTTTTTGGAGTGTGGCCATGGCTCACCCCTTGAATAATTGACATAACAGTACATCCAATGAGATATCCGACATTAGTGGTGTTGTAGTTATGTGGGTCCAGGTGTTGGGTAACTCCACTTCCCAGCATGATGTGCAACATTAATTTATAGATTGTTTTGTTCATAGTGTGTGAGGCCATGCGGATGCATGCTTTACAAACATAGCTTTAGGCCTATAATTTGTCCTAAATTTAAAATAGTAAGGAGTGCTTAAGCCGCAACAATGTCATAACCCAAAAATAGCACAGCCTAATTGTGAGGTTAGAGGTGAGTCCCCCAAAACAAAACTACCAATTGGGATACAGCATACATTCATCCAAGAAGGAGTAATTTTTATAATTTTATGTAATATGTACAGTATGTGTGTGTCAACAGAATAGTATTTTGGACCATGTTTACAGCAGACCTATCTTCAATGTAGTTGAAAAATGTATGTGGCCTTCACACTTAACTCCCAAATTCCTATTATGTTACAATGCAACAAACATTTGTGTATATGATATATTAAATATACTGTAATGTTTTTTCCCCTTCACTACAGACACTGAACAGCACCAGGAGGAGGTGGCCAATATCATGAGGGAAATATTCCTTACTTTATTTTATTTACATATTCTTTTTGTCCGTCTGGAGGCCCTCATGTAATTTTTTTTTATCCCCCCCTTATTATGTTTGTTGTAAATAAAAGTTTTTGTAAAGTTAGAAGTTGCCTGTGTTTTTAATCTGAAATATGTGAGAGGGTTTGTAAGGGCAGGTACATACAGATGTGTAATGTAAGTTATATTGGTCATTTGAGGTGAGGGGTAATGAATGATGTGTGAATGTGTGTGTTTTGGGGTGAAATAACACATAGTGAAAAGGCATGATTTTTTATTGTTGTTAGATGAAAACATCACACATAACATCAGGGTAGGTATACATGTTATAAAAATCAGATCAAATTAATTATGGACATAATTTAGTACATACACACAAACACCAACATAAATTTATTTACAAGTAAAAGCAATGTGGGGACACATAGATAGTGATTAAAATGCCACATTAGAACATAACAAATATACATGTAATGAGGGTTAAAATGTTGTGTTATTAGGGTCTTTATTAAGGTAGACAATTGAGTTAATAGAAAACAATAATTGAATAACAATGCGAATAATTAATTAATTTTCTTAATTATAGATGAAAGGCAAGATTTGCAGGTCCATATATGTGAAGGGTATGGCAGCGTGCACGGACGTACGCTCACTCTCACGAGCGGTGACATAAGCTGAGTTTTCCATTGAAAACAATAGCGAGCCGTCCGTGCAAGCTGGCGTACGCTCAGATTGCCGCAAGAAGTCGGTGGGAAGACGGACGAGAGACGTCTGTAAACGGTGGCGTACGCTCTGTTGTACGCCAGTTGTCGGAGTCTAAGGGCTGATCCGTCCGTGTACGTTGGCGTACGCTCAATTGTACGCCACTCCCCTTTGACGTTGTTTCTGCCCGTACGTATGCGGCTGATCTGTGGGTGGACTTGACCTCAACGGCCGCGTACGGAGAGCGTACGTTAATATGGAACGTACGCACGTTTGGCCGCACCGATCAGAATAACCTCCTTAGTGTGTGAAATATCCCCATGTCCCCTTCCCCCATGAAATGTATTTTGATTGATGTATAGGGCATTACAGTATCCACTCACAGAGGGCGCATCTGATAGGAGCTGTGGGGTCAGAGCCTGACCACGGTCTCCCAAGACTCAGATGTGATTACAGCACGCCAGTGCAAATACAGCACCCGGCCGGTGCGTCCCTCAGTTAGGCGCAGTGTCAAGTGACGGAGCGCGACGCGGGTCTGCGAGTTGGAGAATCACAGCCTCACCACTGACTGTGATCTCCCCACCGACACCGATGCACTACCAGCACAGCCGGGAACAGTGGCATACGTACAAGCCACTTTCCCTGCGGAGAGGAACTAAACAAACGGCGGAGAACACTAACAGCCGATTTGTGTTCCCAATATCAGATCTAACGGGTACACTTTAGATGTGAAATACGGCACGTGTACTACCAGCCGGCCCCGTAGTCTGTTATTATTTAAGACTGTGCTACACTCTGCGCAATATCTGTGCAGATACTAGGCGGCAACCCTTTTTTTGATGTTTAAAAGGACCAAACAGACATATTTACTTTGCTGTCCTAATTTATCTGCACAGTCCTTGGGAGCAATCTGTGTTATAAACTAATATTAAACAAAAGTAACATAATTAAGTGAAAATTGTAACAGATTTGTACATTTCATGAGTAGGTACACACTGTAAGATATACAGCAACACGCACCTAATCTAGCAATTACACTGGGAACAGGACATTGGGGTTCAATTTGAGAGGATCTATATCCCCTTTTTTAAAAACACTTTGTTTCTTCCTCTTTGCCTCCTTGGCAATTGTTTTTATATGTCGCAAATCTTAAAATAAACAATTAAAGGTTAAATGTTATTAATTTTTCTTGTCCTAACAGTGCGTCACGTACATAACAGTCTTTCTTCTCTTCCCTTATTGTTAAAGTCGACAGGGTCGGATGGTTGACACAAGCATTAGGTCAACAAAGGGAAGGTTGACAGTCAAAAGGTCAAAGGTTGACATGAGTTTTTCACATTTTGTCTGAGCCGACTTTTTCCTACCCTACCATCAACTACGGCGTAATAGGAGAATACAATAGCGTGGCGAGAGCAGTGAGCAATGTGAGGTAATGTGGTACACTTAGATGGTGTCTATATCAACTATGACAATATTCAGGACAAACGTGAAAAATTCATGTTGACCTTTTGATTGTCGACCTTCCCATTGTCGATCTAATGCTTGCATTGACCTTCTGTCCCTAACGATCTTAGCCACGATGACCTATTTCAGATGTCGACCTTAGCCCTGTCACCCTTCAGTGATCAACCTAATGTATGTTGACCTTCATTGAGTCAACCCTACGACCCATACCTGCCTTATTAACAACTACTGATTCTGAAACAGGGTAAGTTGGCAGAGAGCAGCCATGATCATAATAGTGCAACAAGAGTTTATCACTTTCTGGCATTGACTACAGTACATGGGGCCTAATTCAGACAAGATCGTTGCTGTGTGAATTCGTATGGTGGCTAATTTTTGAATGATTGTGCATGCGTACGCATCGTAGCGCACATGCGCAAGCCCAAACAGTAACAAAATCCAGCATCTTTTCAACAGGAAACCTCTGTCTGTGGGTGTCACCCGGCCATTTACTGGGAGCATCAGAAAGATGCAAGCATACCCAGGCATTTTCAGGAAGGGTTTGTGATGTCAGCTCCGACCTCGATCAGCCTGTCACTTTTGCAGAGTTGTGGAAGGGACTTAAGGGCCCTACACACGGAGAGATTTGTGCCAGAGAATCATAATGGGAGATTCAGCATGAGAGATTTCATATTTCTCAAAGAAAGTGTTTAGGCAACTTTAGGGGAATATTTTCCTGGGCCGCTGTTGGTTCCAAAAATAAGGGGGACAAAAGGAGTAGGGATCCCCTGTATTTTGGAAACCAGCACCAGGCTCTTCGACCAGTCCTGGTTCCCAAAATATGGGGAACAAAAACAGTAGGGGTGCCCCGAATTTTGGAAACCAGCATCGGGATCAAACAGCCATCAAGGTAATGTCACAGCCGGGGGACACTTATTATATAAGGTCCCGCAGCCAAAGCATTACCTCTGTGGCTGGTCAGCCTGGGCCAGGCCCCTGGGGGAGTAAGGACCTCAGCAATAAAGAGGTGCCCCAACTCCAGGGTGCCACTGGCCTGGGGTGAAGCCTGGCACCCCAGGGCAGTGGGCGCCAGGCTGATAATTTTTAAAATCATCGGTTGCCAGTGGCCTTATAAATAAACATGGAAAAAAAACAATCTATTCATCAGTGGCCAGTAAACCCCCAAATCATTGGTGGCTAGTGGCCCCCCCAAAAAAACTTTTATATCATTGGTGGCTAGTGGTCCCCCATACACCCCCCCCCCACCCTGCAAACTTTTAATCATTGGTGGCACAGTGGGGACAGAAAAAATACTTACCAAGTCCGGAGTCCAGCGTTGGGTCCTCTCAGTCCTGCAGCTTCCACCGAGTAAAGAGGTGGGCACGGCGAAGGGGATCAGCGGGTCTTCTCTAGGCGGCGCCATCAGTGGTGCTTCTCGGAGGTGGCGGCAGCAGGGTTTCTCGGCAGCAGGGGCAGTGGAGCTTCTCAGCATTGGCGGCAGCGGTCTTCTTGGTGGCATCAGCAGGGATTCTCAGTGGCGTTCTCTGGAGTCTTCAGTGACAGTCACTCAGAGGGTCCTGCTCATCCCCGCACCTCACATGCGGGAGATAAGCAGGAGCTTCTGAGCGACTGCACTGCATTATCCAGCATGGCCGTTCTGAATCTTGGGCAGATTCAGAATGGCGGGGCTGCGCATTTAAATCGCTGTGTGGTCTACACACACAGCGATTTACATGCGTTTTCAGGGATTTTCTGAGTAATTTAT
The DNA here is from genome assembly GCF_055691185.1 of Crinia signifera. Lineage (NCBI taxonomy): Eukaryota > Metazoa > Chordata > Amphibia > Anura > Myobatrachidae > Crinia > Crinia signifera. The sequence continues at coordinate 296,309,919 of NC_139217.1, forward strand.
TAAAATCGCTCAGAAAATGCCTGCAAGTCACCCAGTGTGTGGCGTCCATTACTCACATTTTCACAGACTGGGAAAACCATAAGTAATTTACTCACCATTAAATTAATGTATGTCACGGTAGTGGATAGCAACATTTTTTGCAATTCACTCGCCGATTTGCTTAGGGCCTCAATCAGCCTGTTTCTATTGCAAAGTTAGAGTAGGTTATTGGTTACGCACAGGCTGGTAAAATCATTTGATGACGAGTGAGTTGTGTATGGATTTATAGCTGGCTGCCAATCAGCCTGATTTTCAAAAGCAATTCCCAGACTTGCACAGGGCCCCATAATACATTTATTTGCATAAATCCCAAAGATATGTAACATCAAAGGCAAGTAAGAACTGATCACTTACCCAGAGCATTATTATAATGCTTTACTTATTCTGCACTAGAATGAGTACATAGTGCCATTCAACATGTACAGATGGAGCAGGGCTTGTTATTGCTGGCGGAGCGCCAGGACCGTGTCCCTGGCGATCCGCCAGCAATCTGGCGCTCTGGCTGAATGAGACGCTCGTGCGTCTCCCACGCACGAGCGTCTCAATAGCCGGGCGGCGAGGCGGCGCGGCGGGTGCAGTCCTGCCCGTCTCCAGCTTCAGGGAGACGGGCAGGGCTGCGGGGGGCTGCGGGGGGGCGGTGTGGACCGGCGGGGACCCGGGGAAGCCGGCGGGGACCCGGGCAAAAGCTCCGTCGGAACGGGACGCGCGTGCACCTCGTGCACGCGCGTCCCCTTCCGACATACAGATGGCGCGGGGCGGGGGATGGCGGGTGGCGAGTCCTCCGCCATCCCCAGCAAAGACAAGCCCTGCGCTATCTGTATACATAAAAAAAACTATAAAGCAAAAATTGGAGTAAACCCATAATTAGGACACAATTAGCACAGGGGAAAAGAATAGCAATTGGCAATCTACATCATATACCTTAGATTACCATCTCATTCAGTATTCATCATTCAGCTAATGGCCTTGGCTATTTACAATGTCACCGGGCCATTTGCAGCATGGAGGGAGGGACAGGGGCAGACAGTGGTGCTGGGCCATGGGAAGTCCCATAGTTTCATTGGCATCCCAATGAAAACATCGGGAATGCGGACGTGACAAAGTCTACCTGTGTGGGTGGTTGTCGTCACATGACGCCAACTGCCCGCCCTGTATTTGTCCCAGCATCCTAAATATAAGTCATCCTCCCCTGACTTATATTTGCAAAGGCATGAGAAATCATTTGATGGTAGGTGGCACATTTGAGAGGATACGTCTTCATAACACATCCCCTCGCATGGCTGTGAGGGGAAATGGCGGCAGGGGGCTTATATTCGGTGGGGCAGCTTCACAGAGTGTAATACCCTGCAATACACTGTATGGTGTCTGATGATGAAGCACGCTAGACACAGATTATTATTATTCTACAAATACTACAACTACTGTAGTATTCATTAATAGACTAAAGAGGTCAAAGGTCAAATTTATTAAGCTACATTCAGCACAGTCCTGTTTCTGAGAAAATTAGATGCATAATATAATGTGTCCTATATGGGATGGTCACGCCCCTAACATTGATGACCACAACTATGGTGGTTGACCACATCCCTTCAGCGGGCCCCCGCAGCTACAGTACATTTCCCTGATGGGCCCTTAATGCCCCAGTCTGACACTGGTGACGTTATACCATTGCGTGGACTGCCTGACTGTGCATCTTGGATTGATACATCTGGGGCTTGGCTTACACATGATACAGCAAGATACCTCAGAGTTCCATGACTTTAAGGAATAACACTTGTGAAACCATTGGCAAACTTCCTGTCATCTACCACATGCGCTTGGATGAATCTGTCATCCATACAGTGTGTGCACCTGAGCATGTTCCAGTCACTAAGAAAAACCAAGTCCTAGCTGAGCTGGAGCACCTGACCACAGTTGGTGTCATAACATAACCCCTATTGAAAAAGCAACCCAATGGGTATCTGCAATGGTAGCTGCTGTAAAAAATGACAGGACTGTAAGGATCTGCATAGACCCCATGCACCTCAGTCAAACACTACGAAGAACCCCATCATTTGACAAATCCTGTTGGGCAAAGAATTGTCACTCCTCACTGCTTTTAAGACACCAGCTGGGAGATATGCCTTCCTATGCATGCCATACGGCCTGACTAGTGCTACTGAGGTGTTTCAAAGGTGTATGGAACAATTGTTTGCAGGATAAAACTGTGAGATTATAGTTGACAACATCATCATCTAGGGTTGTAATATGCAAGAGCATGGCAAGCGTCTCTTCCAGGTATTGGAAAGAATACAAGCAAAGAACGTAATGCTCAACCCATATAACTGCAGTTTCAGGGGGAGATTTATTATATGGTGATCAGGGGAATATGCGCTATCCCCGTGCCTTAAGGCAGGGGATAGCGCTTCCCCTGATCTATCACACCTGCTGGCCGGGTACTTTATCGGCGGCGGTGTGGGGCAGGAGGCATAGCGCAGCTATGATATTTCGTGCTGCACCCCTGCCTCCTGCCTGATTTATGAACGGTCAGCATCGCTGACCGTTCCGCCGCCTGCAGCTATCGACTTCAACAGCTGCAGGCGGCGATGCCCTATACCTACAGCAGGGACAGCGCTGTCTCTGCTGCTGACGCTGAGCTGCGCTGGGATCTCGCGTAATTAGCAAGATCCCGCGCATGCGCAGTTCAGCCGGGGGGAAGGAGACCGCGCGTCAATGTTAACTGACGCGCTGTCAGCTGGAGGGGACATCGCCGGAGGGGGGAGTTAGCGCTCCCCCGCTTTGGCGGCAAGATCTTAGTAGATCTTGTCGGTATCCCCTTCTGCTTCGCCTCACTAATGAGGCGAAGCAGGGAGTGTTATAGCGGCGCTCTTAACGCCGCTCTAATAAATCTACCCCTCAGTTCCGTATGTAGGTCACGTCTTCACATACCACGGTGTTAAACCTGACCCTGACAAAACAGCGGCCATCCAGCGCACGACCCTGCCAGTAGACAAAATTTGTCTTCAACGTTTGTTCAGAATGACTAATTGCCTGTCCAAATTCATCCCCAATTATAATGAGACAATTTGTACACACAACATTCCACAGTGCCAAGTTTGAAGAGCATGCTCCACATTGTGTCGCAAAGAAAGTGGCAAAGAAATGTTAGTGGCTGATACCCTCTCCAGAGCATTCCTCCCTCATTCTGTACCTCTACAGGTTGATTATGATGTGATGTCTGTGCAAATCCTGCCCTCGGCCTGCATGGAGGAGCTGCAAAGAGAATCTCTGTCAGGTGATTCGCATCAATGTTTATCTATGGTTGACCTGCAAGGCTGGCATCAGACCTCCAAGAAACTTTCCCGAGACTTACAGATAGAGCCATCTTCAACTATCCCTTTTATAGGATTAAGTGAGCCAGAGCTGTATGAATCCTCTGCTAATACCCTTTCTATGTATGGTATTGTAGCTGGAAACAATAGATGATAATAAGCCTTGGTGAGCCATGGCACACCATGGTTCTCCAGAGAAGGCTAGTTGAAGATGGCTTCATCTGTACACCCATTCTTTGGCATGGAACATGAGTTATCTCTCCCAGAAGAGATCATTCTAATTTCAGAGATTTGTTATAACCTATACCTTACAAAAGTACTACACAAAGCAAATGCACCAATGACACCCCAGTCTGGAGGCCACCAAATGCAGGACCATGGAACTGCTCTATTGGTCCCCCATGTTCAATGACATTGAGAGAAGGTCTCTCTTTGTGACCCATGTGCAGCCATTCATGTACACCAACCACATGAGCCTCTGCATCCAAAAAACCTTTAGATCTTCAGTGGTTCATCACTGCAGGTGATGCTTTTGTATGGAAGGCTAATGAGTACCTGATTCTTGTAAACTCCCTCTGGTCACCTAAGGCCAGGTTGAAGCCTGGAGCCATCTCTGGCACACCTGGGCAGTGAGTGTAGAGTTAATAGCAATCAAGGAGGTGTAAAAATTTGAATTAATATGGTCTTTTACAGGTTGGAGTATAGGACCCAGTAGTGGCGTAACTATACAGTTTTCTCCCCCTGAGGAATTTTTTTTAGCCCCCCCCCCCCCCCCCCCCCAAAAAAAAAAAAAGAGGCAGAGAGAGAGCGTGGAGGAGAGGGGAGGAGAAAGTCAGAGAATAAAAAAGAGATAGAGGGGAGATTTGTGTGTGTGTGTGTGTACTTTCTACCTCCAGCTGCTGGTTTCTACATCAGCGCTGGGTCTCCTTAGCAATGCCAGCTCCTTGGTCCCCTCAGTAGCGCCGGCTCACCACATCAGAGTCAGTGTCCTCAGCGGTGCCGGGTTGCAGTCTCATCAGCGCTGTCAGCCCCTGGTCTCCCGTACAGCGCTAGCCAGCGATGTCCGCTCCTGGTCTCCCGCACAGCGCCAGCCGTGACACAGACAGACTTCAATTATTTGCACCGGGGCTGTCCCACGTGACTGCAATGTCAGTGAGAGGGGAGGAGAGCAGAGGCTCTGACGGTGGAGGGGGAGAGAAAGTATGGGGCGGCGGGGGCAGGGGAAAAATGGTTGCTCAGGTTATGTAGTTTCAGTGCGCCCAGCTGGTGCTGGCTCCCCCAAGCTGCCGCGGGGGCTGCCGCACAATAGCTACACCACTGGGACCCAGCTATTTTGCTCCTGTGTATTAACAATACATATATGTGGTGATGTGAAGATGCTCACATAGTTTTTTATAATGACAGATCAATTCAAGTTCAACATTATTAAGGTACTCAGGTGAACTTGCTCAGAACTTCCCCCACCCTTAATTTCTATTTTATAACACAAGCAGCTCTAAATTGCTTTATACATGGTGTAAAAATAAACGCAGTCATTCTGTATCCCTTTTTTAACATGACATACACAACAGGTCTAAACTTTTGGGAGTTCAACTTATGTTACAGTGGTTTTTTTTTCCTACAGTACTGCAATGTGCCCTCCCTCATAAAGCCAAAGGGGGAAACTTAGTAAGGCAAATACGCCTAAAAAAAATCGTATTTGTATAGTAAAATACATATTTTTTAGGCGTATTCGTATTTTTGGCATTTACTATGCCAAAAATACACATACAGTATTCGTATTCGTATTTATGGCACATTCGTATTTGTATTTACAAATACAAATGTATACGCCTTTGGGAAATATGCATAAGAATAATCATTCAAATGAATTGTGATTCCTAATTTACTAAGCGGCCATATTATAATACGGCCACTAATTATCGGCAAACTGACGATAATTGCCAGCCAAATATGCCGCTGATACGAATTAATACGAATGAATTTGCCATCGGGGATTACAAAGCAGTCATATGCATTTGTATTCATTCATATTAAGAATACGAATATGAAAAATCGTATTTGTATTCTTAGTAAATTTATCCCAATGTGTCCTAGCCAGGTCCCAGCAGCCAATCACCAGTAAGTATGGTGCATCATATTTTACTACTCTATTTATCTTCCATTGTGTGTTCTTTTTTATGGGGAGGAGCTACTGTGTGGGTGGAAATATGTGCCTTTATTATTGGGTAAGGGGAGCTATTGTGTGGTTCATTTATTTTGTGGTTATTTTTATTTTATTTATATATATATATATAATGAAAAATTGATTCTTACATGTTTTTTATGTTTGTAGATGTAGTTAAGCTACACCAGCAATAAATACAGTATTAAAAATACTTTTTCCAATGTTATATTTTATGTGATTAACAGTCGGCTTCTCACTTCCAGTTCTGGTCTGATTGGAGACTGAGATTTCCTGTTTGTCATATTTCACTCTAAATAGGCTTACCAATGAATTAATTGAAAAATGTGATAGTACCCTTTGGGCACTTCTACCTCCCTGATAAAACCAGAGTACTGGTGAAATGCATTGGAACAGTGGCGGTTATTCTAGTTCACTCTTTCTGACAAAATCCTTCTTAGATGGACAAACCATGTGCACTGCAGGGGGGCAGATGTAACAGGTGCAGAGAGAATTAGATTTGGGTGAGTTATTTAGTTTCTGTGCAGGGCAAATACTGACTGCTTTATTTTTACACTGCAATATAGATCTCACTTTGAAGTAAAATTTTCTCATTTTCTCTTCACAAGTAACATCTGCCCCACCTGCGGTGCACATGGTTTTGTCCATCTAAGAAGGATTTTGTCAGAAAGAGTGAACTAGAATAACCCCCATTGATCCACACTTATTATTTCAGTGAATGGATCTCTATGGATTTTTTGGGGGAGAGGACTTTAATGCATTTATTTTACATAAACATTATTCTATTTTTTTTTTCTTTTAAATAAATGTGTCATAAATTTATAATGATTCGATGATATAAGTCCAACACTACACTTTACAGCCTTCAGAACCTACTGGATACCAGCAGAGTTAATAAATTGGGAGAGTGTGATTATTTTCAGTATATAAATTCTATTGGATTTAAGCAGGGCCGTTTCTACAGGCGGACAAGCCGTGCAGCAGCCCGGGGCGCCGCACGGCTTGTCCACCTGTTACACAGCCGGGGCGCCTCCAAGTCCCGCCGCCGCCGCCCGCCTCCCCCGCTCCCCGTCCGCAATGAACAGCCACAGGTGCCCGGCCAGCAGCTGAGCTTCCATAACGCCGCCTCCGCGTCCCCCGCTCCCCGTCCGCAATGAAAAGGCACAGGTGAGCCCCAGGGAAGGGGAGCGCATCCTTTCCCTCGCTCACTGTGTCATTGGGCTGGCAGCCAATCAGAGGACCTCGCGGGCTGGCAGCCAATCAGGAGCCAGCCCGCTCGGTATGAATGGCTGACGGCTCAGGGACACATGAGTGAAAGCAAAGCAGCAGCATGCAGCAGCGGGGGACTGGAGGGGGAGACCTAGACGAGATAGTGAGTTGTGCTGCTGGCACTTTGGGGGAATGTGTGGCACTGTGGGGGCATATCTGTGGCACTGGGGACATATCTATGGCACTAGGGGCATATTTGGCACTGTGGGGGCATATATATGTGGCATTGTGGGGGCATATCTGGCACTGTATGGGCATATGTGTGTCACTATGGGGGCATATGTGTGTCACTGGGGGCATATGTGTGTCACTGTGGGGGCATATCTGGCACTGGGGACATATCTGTGGCACTGTGGGGGCATAGCTGTCACTGTGGGGGCATATGTCTGGCACTGGGGACATATCTGTGGCACTATGGGGGCATATATATCTGTGGCACTATGGGGGCATATATATGTGGCACTGTGGGGGCATATATATGTGGTACTGTGGGGGCATATATGTATGTGGCACTGTGGGGGCATAGCTGTCACTGTGGGGGCATATATGTGTGGCACTGTGGGGGCATATGTGTGGCACTGTGGGGGCATATTAGTAAACGGCATGAGTTGTGCGGCAGCGGCGTGTGGGGCATAATGTGTAATAGGCATTACGGTGTGTAGAGTATTGTGTAATTGTCATCACGGTGTGCGACATAATGTGTAATTGTCATCACGGTGTGCGACATAATGTGTAATTATAATCACGGTGTGCGACAATGTGTAATTGTCATCACTGTGTGCGGCGTCATGTGTAATTGGCATCACGGATAAATAGTGTATAATGATTTAAGTTTGGCCTTGATCTGTGAGGCGTACTAGGTCACTGTGTGGCCTTTATATTTTTATGTCACTGTGTGGCCTTCAGCCGGCCAACTAAAGTGCGGGAGGACAATGACAATTCCTGCGGTAACCAATGTCTGGACATGCAGGTTGCAAAGGTGAGATGTAAGGTAATTGTTTTCCTGCTAGACCACGCCCTTGTATTAAGCCACACCCTTCTAAAAATAAACCACACCCCTATTTCGGCGCACGCGCCTCCGGCGCGTGCAATTTATTCTATGTCATGTTAACTTTTTTTTTGGGGGGGGGGGGGGGGGGGGCGCAATTTTATTCCTTTGCCCTGGGAGCTAAATTGTCTAGAAACGGCCCTGGATTTAAGCATGCTACAATCAATAATTTGCTGTCAACCCTGAGTGTGACTATGCCTGTGGTTTGAAACAATGTTGATTTGTAAGTCCAAATGTATTCTTGGAACACATATTACTGCAAACCCCCCTTTCTCTTACATCCATATGGGATACTTGGATTCATTCAGAATGACGGTGTACTGGTTCCTTTTCTCTACTTCCCCTCCCACAAGTCAGTTTAAGAAAATGTGCCCTCAGGAAAGATGCACAATACTGGAGTTCCAGAAGTTTTCTTTTACTTTATTATTTTGGGATTGCTGCTTGGGCTCAGCAGCATTCCTGCTTCATGGGAAACAGGGGCAGGGTTCAATTGCCATTCTCTTAAGGTACCAAATTGTCCCTCCTGAAGGACCATGGTCCTGAGAGGGTGTTGCCACCGCGAGCATGTAGCGGACAGCGTAGCGCACTCCCAGCATGCCGTGCACCCCTGGTCTAGCCTGAAGACATTAAGGGTGAGATTTAATCGCACCAAATCGCACCATTAAAAATCGCGTGCGGTCCCCCTCCTAAGCATAACCAGCCCCGGGCTCAAAAAGCCAGTGCTGGTATCATAAAATCAGAGGGACAAACAAATGGGGGTTCCCTTGATTTAATGAAACCAGCACCAGGCTCAAGGTCCAGCGCTGGTTCCCAAAATAAGGGGGACAAAATGACTAGGGGTCCCCCGTATTTTAAGAACCAGCACCAGACCCAACCAGCCAGCAGGGTAATGCCACAGCCGGGGGGCACTTATTATATAAGGTCCCGCGGCCAAAGCATTAGCCCCGTGGCTGGTCAGCATGGGCAGGGGTCCTGGGGAAGTGGGGACCCCCCCAATGAAGGGGTCCCCCCCTCCAGGACTTACCAGCCCATGCTGAAAGTCCGGGGCTGTCCCCGATGCCCCTGGGCGGTGGGCATCGGGCTGATGAAAAGTGTAAAAAAAAGAATAAAAACTATTGTCTTATACTGTAGAACTATGAGTCCCAGCAAGCCTACCCCGCATGCTGGGACTTGGAGAACCACAAGTCCCAGCATGCGGGGCATTAAAGGGCCCGCTGGCACTTGTAGTTCCACAGTACAAAAAATAGTTAAATAAAACACACTGACACCCAGAAAAATAAAAGTTTAATACATCCACAGCCCACACATACTGATACTTACCTACCTTGAGCCCGTAGGTCGGTCGATGTTTAAGCGATTCCTTAACGGATTGGAGGAACTTGAAAGGAGTGCAGGAGAGGTGGAAAAAAATAAAAAAATGCAATACTAAAGGCAACGGACCTTTGTATCAAAAGGGTTAAGAAAAGCACCAAAAAAAGGAAGCCAGTGTGGTTTACAAAAGAGTTATCAACTAGTGTAAAAGTAAAAAAAAGGATGGCCTTTAGGACATACAAGCAGACTCAAAATAATAACAACAAAGAAGTGTATCTTATAAGAGAGAAGAAAAGAAATCAGTTTAATTGGACGCACTCCTCGTCCACATGGTCTTCAATGACTTAAAAATAAAATTATGTCGTACCCGAAGGTATATGCTTTATTATTACAAGTACAGTAACTCTATAGCTAGCAGGCCATCAATTTTGTTTTTATTATGTAATTTTATTAATTATACACAACCTGGTAGTCTATTTCCCTGTGACAGGGATTGAAATGGCAAAAATGATTTTAAAAAGTTGATAGATATAGAGAAAAAGAAAATTCGAAAGATTAAAATTAGTCTCTGTAATCCGTTTACAGTTGTATTCAATGGAAGGCTTTGTAGATGCCTTGTCACATTAGACGTGCCAAATGTAAATATTCTTATGTAGGCACTGTGTTGCCTTAATCAAGAAGAGTACAGATGTATCGGGATTCATCTTTGCGGTTGATGGCGATGGCATCGCCATCACCTGCATCCCCGCCATCTGTATGCCGGAAGGGGGTGCGCGCGCGTCCCCTTCCGACGGTGCTGCCCTCGGTCGCCCGGTGCCCACACCGGGCGACCGCACCCCACCGCAGTGCCCTCGGGTCCCCCCCCCTGCCCCCTCGAGCAGGAGGCGGACAGTATTGTGTCCGCCTCGCCGCCCCGCCGCCCGGATACTGAGACGCGCATGCGTGGGGGACGCACGCGCGTCTCAGTCAGATGGAGCGCCGTGTTGCTGGCGGATCGCCAGCAGCATGCTGCTGGCGGTTCGCCAGCAAAGATAAAACCGGCCCCAACTGTATGTGTCAGTCTAGTCCCAATTCTTCTAATATTGATGGGTATCTTAAATAAGATTATCTTCTCATATAGCTAGTGTGTGCTGTTAACAATTGCAACATTAGTATCACTATATTTGTGGTTATATTCAGCATAGATGTTTTGCAACTGTTGCATAAAAGTATCTACTGTGCATTTGTATCCTGTGATCATAAGTGGCTGATCTCTCTGTCAGGCTTATATTGCTTATGACTGGTTCATTCCTTAGTCCAGTGGTTCCCAAACTGTGTGCCTAGGCACCCTGGGGTGCCTCAGGACACTTGCAGGGGTGCCTTGGGTTGGTGGACCAGGATCAATTCATATTATTTATGGTCAATGTACCAGGCAAAACCAGTGCTTGTGGCTGCCAATCATATGTGGACAAACAGAAACAAATCCTGTCCCTCACCATACAACTGTGACATATAAACACAATGCAATTACCGTATTTACTCGAGTATAAGTCGACCCGAATATAAGCCGAGGCACCTAATTTCACAACAAAAAACTGGGAAAACTTATTGACTCAAGTGGGACCCTCACTCGAGTATAAGCCGAGGGGGGCTTATTCAGCATAAAAAAATGTTCTGAAAAAGTAGGCTTATACTCGAGTATATATGGTAATTTAATATTTTTTTCTAATTTTCTCAATAAGAAACATTTGGCCTAGGGGTGCCTTGAAAACATTTTGATGCTCTAGGGTGCCATGATTCAAAAAAGTTTGGGAACCACTGCCTTAGTCATATTCTTATGCTTGAGATGCATGTATTTTTAATAAGCAACAGCGCCACACTTTGCTCTTGGTATGACCACATTTAATTTGTGACAGGTTGCCTCTATAATTGGCATGTATCAGGGAGGATGCCCAGTATTCATGTGTAGTTAAACTGTCCCAGATTTTTACTTTATTCGCATGTATTTAATCAGAGTTAGGAGTGGAGTTGTGTTTGCCGCTCAGCCTGTCACCTCTCCATCTATATCTGATATTTCACCCTAGTATACACACTGTGCAATCTATAGATTGTGTCACACATATATATGTGCACTGTGCTGTATTTATATATATATTATATAATATCCGCACTGGGTAATACTATGACACAAGTAGATTAATGTCAGGGTGTGGGTTTTATACTTCTTGCACATACCGTCACGTGTATTTACACAGTGATGGGTGATATGCGTACTGAATAGTCAGTGGGGTAGTACTCACAGATATGTTGGTACTAAATCTGTGTTGGGATTTCTACTGACATATATATTTGATGTACACACAAGGCTATTTGGTCTTTGTGATATTAAAACCACTTTTTGTTCAATCCCAGGTTTATATCTACACACTGAGTGATTTATTGTAGTAGATCAGTGATATTGTTCTGTCACAGGTTTTATTATTTACTGTACATTGCACATATCATCTTTAGAGGCAGAGAGATGTATTTTACCCAATAATACTCATGTACATATTGAGTAGTGTTTTATAATAGTGGGGTATCAGATTTTTGCCGGAGCATGCATGTAATGCTATCCGGCTTGTGCTGACATGTTGTCAGGCGTCCCAGACAGCGTGTGCCCAAACACAATTATTTTTCACATGTATTTGCAAAAACTGCACCTATCAATATTTCTTGGCAGTACAAATATCCAGCAGATACACTAGTAGCCACTATGCTATATCAGTATAGTGGTAGGTCTAAACCGGAGCATTACAATCAGCGCTGTCCAGCTTAGTGAACACCCTGTCAGGCGTCTGCTATATTTCAGACAGCATGTGCCAGCGCTTGCTATGTGCACTCTGCTTGGGAGACTCTGTACCGCTTGTCACACACTACTAATGGGTAAGAATGACCACACACAATTACATATAATACATTGGCTACATATATCAACGGATTTACAGGGGAAATTTGCTGATGCGCATTTCGCCCTACAGGCTTTTTCAAGGCTCAACCTAGGTATCAGACCCGCCCTCCTTGGGCTATATTTATGGGATTAACACTCCCATGGGCGTTGTTCAGTGGGACCAATCCGATGTCCCACTCATATTGTTCAAACAGTCATGGTATTGTGATTGGTTCTCTATCCAGCGTATATGTGTGTCAGAGCTTGATCATAGTAAGTATATCACTACACATATATAAAATCTGTAAATCTCCCCTTGTTAATATCAATCCACACAGACCTGTTCATGGTATTTCTGAGGCAGAGTATCCTGCCTGTATTAATTTGTTTATTATTAGGATAATATGCGAAGGGTTATCATGTTTATAATAACCTTGCAACTTTATTGAAAATTATATACATACATTATTATGGCTCTAAAAATAATTGGTTTCATTAGGATCCTCTTGTGATCATTTTAAATTAATATTATGTACTGTGTAAAGAAGTGTATCTTGCCAGATGCAAGGAGGCTAAAAAAAGTGATCAGGCATGCCAAGGCACAAGCTGAGGAGAAAATGGCTCAGTCAGTAGATAAAGGAAGCAAAACTTTTTTTAAGTATATAAGTGAAAGGAGAAAAACAAATGGAGGAATAATAAGACTGCGGACAGACACTGAGAATTTGGTGGAGGGAGACAAGGCAATTGCAGATCATCTAAATAATTAATTTTGCTCCGTATTTACTATAGAAGGAGTAGGGAAGGGACCACAGTTAAGTTGCAAGGACATTCATAAAAATAAGGTAGATGGAAGTACATTTACTAGGGAGAAAGTCCTAACAGAACTTTCAGGACTGAAAGTGGATAAATCAATGGGGCCAGACGGAGTGCATCCAAGGATACTAAAAGAACTAAAAGATGTGTTGGTAGCATCATTAACAGATTTATTCAACCAGTCACTAGATACAGGTGCAGTTCCAGAGGCCTTGAAAAGAGCAAATGTAGTTCCACTGCACAAAAGTGGAAGCAAAGAAGAAGCAAGTAACTACAGACCAGTGAGCCTTACATCAGTAGTAGGGAAATTAATGAAAACACTATTAAAATAGGGAATAGTGGAATATCTTAAATTAAACAACTTACAGGATCCAAAACAGCATGGTTTTACTGCAGGGAGATCATGCCAAACAAATCTTATTTACTTTTTTGACTCCGTGACCAAAATACAAAATGAAGAGGGGGCCATAGATGTTGCATATCTAGACTTTAGTAAGGCATTTGACACTGTCCCACATTGCAGGCTGCTAAATAAACTTCAAAGTGTGGGATTGGATTATAAAACAATTAAATGGATAATAACCTGGTTGCAGGATAGGAAACAGACAGTTGTAGTAAATAGAGTGCATTCTATGGAGGGACATGTTACCAGTGGAGTACCCCAGGGATCTGTACTTGGACCAGTGCTCTTTAATATCTTTGTTAGTGACATTGCAAATGGTATTGAAGGGAAAGTATGCCTTTTGCAGAGGACACAAAGATATGCAACAGAGTAGACACACCAGGAGGGGTAAATCAAATGACGGAATATCTAGGTAAACTTGAGAATTGGTCAAGAGCATGGCAACTACAGTTTAATGCTAAAAAATGCAAAATGATGCACTTGGGACTCAAAAACCCAAAGGCTCAATATAGTATCAAGGGTACTATAATGGAAACTACTGAGGAGGAAAGGGATCTAGGAGTCACTATTTCAAGTGACTTAAAGGCAGGAAAGCAATGTAGCAAAGCAATGAGGAAGGCTAGTCAGATGCTTGGTTGCATAGGGTGAGGAATCAGTAGCAGAAAAAAAGAAGTAATAATGCCACTTTATAGGTCATTGGTACAGCCTCATCTGGAATACTGTGTGCAGTTCTGGAGACCATACTGTATCTTCAGAAGGATATAAATACATTGGAGAGTGTACAAGGAAGGGCAACTAAAATGGTACATGGCGTACATCACAAAACTTACCTGGAAAGACTAAAGGATCTTAACATGTATAGTTTGGAACGGAGAAGGGAAAGGGGGGGCATGATAGAAATCTTCAAATATATCAAGTTTTAACATAGTACAGGAGAGAAATTTTCTTCAAAGTAAAAGAAGTATTAGAACACGAGGATATGCACTGAAACTGGAGGGAGGTAGATTCAAGGGAAATGTTAGAAAGAATTATTTCACAGAACGGGTAGTGGATAAGTGGAATAGCCTCCCATCAGAGGTGGTAGAGGCTAAGACAGTAGACCAATTTAAACATGCTTGGGATAGGCATATGAATATCCTTACAAAGAAATAAGGATTAAAAAGGGTTGAGATCACCTGAAGGATAAATAAGGGGCAGACTAGATGGGCCAAATGGTTCTTATCTGCCATCAAATTCTGTTTCTATGTAACCATCAGATAGCTTGTTATCACTCTTTTAGAGGTCATATACTCTTCTGACTGTACAATTTGTGTTTGGGGTCCACAGGACTCATATTGTTTACTGTATTCCCACACCTCTAACCGAATAGCTAAGTCAGCATGCATGAAAGGACTAGAGACTTTGGTTTATATACAAAGTCAAGCCATAGCTTCTCTGAGTGAATTGCTGCTCTTCCACATTTGACTGGTCTGGTTCAGGGATTCCACCTCTGTTCCAGTCCTCCATCCAGGTTGCTTTTCATTCTATGCTACTCATAGCATAGGTATGCCTGCTGGTCAGTGGTTGCTTGCAGGTGTCATATTGATGGCAATTCCTCTGTCTTTATTTCTACCAGAAATGCTGGTTTCTGGACTTGTGGCTGTGTGCCTCCTTGGTTGCTGAGCGGGGGTTTCTCTGTAGCATATCATTGCTAGTGATACTTGTTTTAGTGATGGGTCCAATGCACAGCACATGGAAAAAACTAGCATCCAGACCGGCAGTCTTATTACCGACGTTGGCATCCCAAAAGAGGGAATCCTATCAGGGGTGAGTTAAGTATACTTACCCTTCCCTTTCCACCAATAATCATCCCTTCCAGCAGCTCTAACCCCCCCCCCCTCCCCTTCTTCGCAGCCTAGCCCTAATCCTCCACATTAATGCCTAAACCTACCCCCGGTATGCAGTTGCCAAAAGCTAACCCCCTGCTCCACAGCCTAACCCTTACTTATAGGTGCAAAGCCCTAACCCCCACCCTGTAGGATAACCTAAGATCCCCCCTCCCTCACACACACACACACACAATAATGCCTAAACCTAGTCCTCTCTTTGTATACATCATACTTACTGTTCAGCATTCCGGCTATCATCGGTGGACAGGTGGTAGAAACTCGACATCAATTATGATCCAGCACCCTTCACCCTGGGTATACTGGGGCAGATGTATTAAGCCTGGAGAAGATATAAACTGGAGATAAAGTGGAGATAACTTGGAAGAGTTAACGCACCAGCCAATCAGCTGTGTTTGAAATATGACAGTTGGGATCTGATTGGCTGGTGCGTTATCTCCTTCCACTTTATCTCCAGTTTATCTCTTCACCAGGCTTAATACATCTGCCCCACTGAACCTGTGGTATCCTGACTGCTGGGATATGAGCTTGAGGTACAGAATGCCAGCCAATCTCAGGAAAAACCTGACGAGCATTCCACACCTCCGACAAACTTGGATCCTATTAAAAATGCCCCTGGCAAATGTAGTCTAGCAATACAAAAATAAACAGCTTTATGGAAATACTGATTAGCAGGTTGTAAGACTAAACTTACTGTCAGGGCCAGCCCTTGCCCTAATTTTTTTGGTAAGCAAATAGACACCTCATCGCCCGTGCAGTAGTTTTGCACATGCTGACAAATAAAGGGGACGTTTTGCTCACATTAGTAGTGCCCCTTACACATTATGCCCACATTAATAGTGCCCAACTTTGTGGGCTTAACCAATAAAATATGTTTGTTCTGAAAAACTACATAAATGTCTCTCTATAAACAGATTGAATAAATCACTTCTCTAGCAGCCAATTACTGGTGAATATAAACTCTGTAAAATCGGTAAATCCCACTTTCCTAAGACATGACTTTGATTTATAATAAAATAATGATTAATGAGAAAAAAAATCAGACATCTTTGGGGAAGGTCACATTAAACACTCCCACAAGCATTTCATTTCAAAGAATTAGATTCATTACCACAACTCTACCTTAAATGTTGAATTAATCTGTCTGCGTTCTTGATCTGAATTGTTTTTCCTAACGGCAATAATATTCTTTAATTAAAGGCTATTCCTAGATTATATGTGCAGCTATACAGCTTTGACAATTGTTTATTAAAGTGTTTGCATAAAATCGATTATATTTGTCTGTCTTTTGATTTGCAGAGCTTATCTTATCTTTCGCTATCATGTTAGAGGACTGCATACCCACATTCAGATGCTTGTCCATTAAAGCAACACAACTGTAAACAAAAACATATACAGTAAAATAGACTTTGAGGCTCCAATTATTATAATGAACTCATTAATAAGTATTTTATGGGGAAAAAAATAGCCTGCAGATTTGACCAATTATCACATCCCACTGTACTGATTGCTCTCTTATGTAACTGATCTCACTTGTAGTTTATATCCTAATAGGTGATGAGCAGTACAGGGCAGAGAGCCAGAGAAGTTACTGTACTACTGCACTTTCAAAGCCCCAGTCAAGTACAGTAATCACCTAAAACTCCTCCTAACCTGTGATGCTACAATGTGAATAATACAAAACTCACATATCTATCTATCTATCGCTAACAATCTTTCTATATAGAAATAGCATAATAGACTAGTGCTAGGGTCCTTGGTCCTCTTGGTGCTGGTGGGATGTGGTGAGGTACTGTACATCCAGCTATTTATTCAAAGTGCATGAAAGGGGAGAAGAGGGAGGCAGAATAATATAAAGGGCCTACAAACTAAGTATTGATAAAAACATATACAACTTGTGGTTTTCTACGTGGCTTTGCTTGGAGCATGGAAAAAAATATTTTGGCATTCCTTTATATTCCATTTACTAAATATGAACTCCTAATAAAGTACTACATAACGAATATGTCCCCCTTGAAGCACTGTGTGGCATCCAGTTACTAAGTGATGGAAGTGGTGAAATCTAAGGACCTGATCCAGGTTGGCTCTCTAGGCAGCATAAATTTGCTGCCTAGCGAGCCATAAATGCTGCCCACCACCCGGCCCAACACACGTCTCCCCTTCTTTCCCCTCAGTACCATGCGAGGGGATGTGTACACGAAAACATCCCCTCACACGCGGCCAAAGGGGAGAGAAATCATTCAATGGTCGCAGACCATTGATAGATTTCTCTCCGTCTTCTGTAATAAAAGTCAGTCTATACTGAGTTTTATTTCCTTCGCTGTTCGATGAAGACGGGGCAGGTGCTGATGTCATGCCACCCGTCCAAAGCATGCCTGCTTCTACCGGGGGAACTCCCAGTGTTTTTATGGGGACGCCCATAAAACACTGGGCGTTCCTCTCCTGCTGCCCCCTGCACACCCCAAGCGCTCCCTCCCTGTAGCCTTTTCATTTGAACAGAATACTTTTTTCAGAGGACTTAAAGTATACTACCTGCAAGTCCCCTGTTAAGTGGGACTTATTTCAATATTTACCCCAGATACACTGATAATACTATAATTTAAAGATTTTATAATCAAAGTCCGTGATTGATTGCCCTTACCTTGTGAAACCATCTTAAATCTTTCCAAAAAACCCTGATGAAGTCTCATGGGAGATGAAAAGTGTTGGGTTCTTCTGTCTGCTTATCTAATGTGTTCAAATATTAAAGTAAAGAACAAGATTGTGTGGATCATCTTAATAACCTTTACATCTGAAAAGAGAGACTTTTTAGAAACATTTATACCTTTAATGGAATTCCGATTCATGTATCCTACAACTGTACTGTATGTATGTATGTATGTATGTATGTATGTATGTATGTATGTATGTATGTATATATATATATATATATAGTATGGGTATAATATATATATATATATATATATATTCCAAAGACAAAAAACCTTACGGTTTTACATGTCCCATTAAGGCTTCTTACACATGATCTGGCATTTCTGAACCCTGTTGTAACTCTTCCACTCAAACGCCAAAAAGCAATGAAATTCCGATCATTAAGGCTGACGCCTTAATGGACGTGTTCCTTGCGCAATACAGATATGGTACGCCATCACAGCCTGTGGGTAAGTGCAGATTCAGCACTCTCACAGAGTGAGATTGCTGTCACTCACACAATGGTGGAGCTGCTAATTCACAGATTTGTGTGCTCATTGGAATACACACATGCAGTCTATGCAACTGAAGGTCTGAGCAGTGATGTGGCGCACTCATCCTAATAAGTACCCACAATCATCTAAAACTGTCTATCCCACTGAATTACTATAGTGTTCATTCTAGCACCCGCCATCTTTGAAAACCCATGCAGTTCCTCTTCCCTGTCTGGGGTGTAGCGGTCTGCTGTAGTGCTTCTAGCACAGTGTGATCTGTATATCAGCGCTGCAAACCAGACCTGTGTTAGAAACACTACAGCAGACAGCAACACCCCAGACAGGGTAGAGGAACTGCATGGGTTTTCAAAGATAGCGGGTGCTAGAATAAACACTATTACTAGAGCTATCCCACTGAGGGTCCAACATCTTTCACACTCACTACCTATTTCCATTTCATTTAGTATTCACATACAGTTACCAGAAACATCTTTCATAATTGCAAAAACTATAATACTCCCAACTACTATGCATCTACACTTTCTTCTCCTATACGCCTTCATGCTGCTCTGTCTTCTCCGATACCTACTGCTGTGTGTATTCCCTCATCTGCACCAATGTGTCTTTCGCCATCTGCGCTGCCCTGTCTTTCCACACAGATGCCACTGTTTCCTTCTACCTGTGCCACTGGCTTCCCCTCTATTAGTGATACTCTGTCTCCCCCTCCATCCATGGCACTCTGCCCGCCTCATGCATGACACAGTTTCCTTCCATCTGTACTGCCGTCTCCCCTCTCCATCTGTACTGCTCTGTTTTCCCTTTATCCCCTTTGCTCCGAACCCCCTCCCCCATCCCTGCTGTCTTTCCTCCAACTGCTCCTCTGTTTCCCACCCAATCGCATCACTCTGCCTTACCTTCCCCAATCTGTGCCACTCTTTTCCACCCATCTGCTTCGTTAGTCCCCCATCAGCGCTGCTTAGCCTTCTACGCATTTCTATTCCTCCCCATCTGCACCACACTGCCTCCTACCCCAATCAACACCACTTTTACCCCATCCTAATGGCTCTGTTTACTGCTCAGACCTTCAGTTGCATAGACTGCATGTGTGTATTCCAATGAGCACACAAATCTGTGAATTAGCAGCTCCACCATTGTGTGAGTGACAGCAATCTCACTCTGTGAGAGTGCTGAATCTGCACTTACCCACAGGCTGTGATGGCGTACCATATCTGTATTGCGCAAGGAACACGTCCATTAAGGCGTCAGCCTTAATGATCGGAATTTCATTGCTTTTTGGCGTTTGAGTGGAAGAGTTACAACAGGGTTCAGAAATGCCAGATCATGTGTAAGAAGCCTTAATGGGACATGTAAAACCGTAAGGTTTTTTGTCTTTGGAATTTCATAGCTTTTTTTCAATTTATTTTTTTAAATTCAGAATTGTAAAATTTAACTGTAAGAATAAACATTGGATTTTTAAAAATGTTTAACAATAACACAACCTTGTCAACGAGCATTACCACTGGCTACAAGCATTACAAACCCCTGGCAATGAGTATGACACCCATCCCAGAGCATGGAAGCCCTGGCAATGAAGACACCCATCCCATGAAACCCCTGGCAATGAGCATGACACCCAGTGTGTAGAAGCTATACTGTAGGGCATAATGTATCACGGGCATTGCAGTGTGGGGCATATGGTGCAGGGGAAATTACTGTATGGGGCTTAATATGGTGAAAAAAATGTTCTTCCTGTGGTGGCAAAGGTCTGTAAGTGCAGGGCAAAAAACTGGGTTGTAAGGTAGTCTTCTCCGGTGAGGCCATGCCCATTTTAATGAGACCACGCCCCTTGCCTGGGGCAGAGAACAAATTACAAATGTATGGATAGGGTTAGGCTGCGAGTGTGTGTGTGTGTCTGTATGGACAGGGTTAGGCTATGGGTCTATGAATTGATAGGGTTATGCTGCAGGTGTGTGTGTGTATAGAGTGTGCGGATGGGCGTGTGTGCAGATAGGGTAGGCTACATGTGTGTGTGGATGGTGTTAGGCTATGTTTGTATGGATACTGTTAGGCTACGTGTGTGTGTATGGATAGGGTTAGGCTACATGTGTGTGTGTGCATATATGGATAGGCTATGGGTGTGTGTGTGTGTTTGGGAACCGTGTTATAACCCTGCACACACATACACAGAGTCAATGATGCCTATCCCTAGATATACATGACATGCTGACCCTACCAGGTCATGGATCAGCTGCGGGTGTGTGAGTATGTATGTATGGGTGCATAGGGTTAGGCTACATATATGTGTGTGCACGCATATGTATGAATGTATGGATAGGATATGACTGTGTGTGTGTGTGTGTGCAGGGTTAGGATACAGGTGCCAGAGTCAATGATGCCTACCTGTACATGACACGCTGACCCTACCAGGACATGGAACTCCACCAGGCTGAGTGTTCCTCCCGGGGATGGCGATCAATCTGTTCCTTCTGTCTAACTTGATGGTTTCCCCACCAGCAGCGAGTTCCCGGTGTCCGCAGATGCTGAGCAGGAACACAGAGCCAGTCCTCCTTCTTCTGGCATGGCAGTGGTGCGGTCTCCAAAATGGATCGCCGGAGTTAAAGGGAGGGTCGATGGGGGGCTGCTGCGCATGTGCCTCCTCCCATGGTCCTCCCTGCAAAGGACCGTGGGAGGAGCTACACACGACTGTGCATGCGCAGCAGCCCTCCCGGAGCCATTTTGGCTTTCTGCAATGATAACATTTGTTTTTTGGGTACAATCAAATTCTAATAAGAGAAATGTGACCTATTTTAGTCTAAAAAAAAAGGGAGGGAGGCAGTGAGTCACACCATACCTCTGGTGCTACAGTATATTGAATAAAATAATAATAGCCAAGGAAAGCCGCATATGACAACAAGCAAACCAGCTTGTAAGAAATAAAAGATAACAATTGGAAAGCTGTCACAGCATTAGCAATTATACCTTTGATTAAAGTTAAAAATTAAATGTAATATAGGTCCCCCTTTTCAATAATAACACAAGTCTCAGTTCATTTCAAATAACAAAAATATTTTATAAACACATAATAAAATCATATACAAAAATATACATAAATCACATGTAATTAATTGTAAAACAATGGAACTTAAGGTGCTGGAGTCCAAATTAATTAAAAGAATTGAACATAGGAGCAGCAGACCTCACTTGAAGCTCAGGCAGGATGGTGATTGAGCCGTCGGAAAAGAGCTGGGTGTATGTATGGTAAGGGTTATAGGCTGCGTTGTGTGTATGGTTAGGGTTATAGGCTGCAGTGTGTGTGTATGGTTAGGGTTATAGGCTGCGGGTTGTGTGTATGGTTAGGGTTATAGGCTGCAGGGTGTGTGTATGGTTAGGGTTATAGGCTGCAGGGTGTGTGTATGGTTAGGGCTGTTTCACACAGTACGGTTCCTGCCGCACGGTGAAATCCCGTACGGTCAGGGAGCCGCGCCGCACTCAGAATTTTATAATGGCAAGGATGGCCACAGCCCGGCAGCCGTCCCTTCCAGTGGGGGGATCCGGCTGCAGCCGTGCGGCCGGGCCGTGGCCGTCCCGTGTGAATGGACACAATAGTGTCCATTCACAACTGCTGAGTGCGGCACGGCTCCCTGGCCGTACGGGATTTCACCGTGCGGCAGGAACCGTACTGTGTGAAACAGCCCTTAGGGTTATAGGCTGCGGGGTGTGAATGGTTAGGGTTATAGGCTGCAGGGTGTGTGTATGGTTAGGGTTATAGGCTGCGTTGTGTGTATGGTTAGGGTTATAGGCTGTGGGTGGTGTGTATGGTTAGGGTTATAGGCTGCGTTGTGTGTATGGTTAGGGTTATAGGCTGTGGGTGGTGTGTATGGTTAGGGTTAAAGGCTGCAGGGTGTGTGTATGGTTAGGGTTATAGGCTGCAGGGTGTGTGTATGGTTAGGGTTATAGGCTGCGGGTGGTGTGTATGGTTAGAGTTAAAGGCTGCAGGGTGTGTGTTTATGGTTAGGGTTATAGGCTGCAGGGTGTGTGTGTATGGTTAGGGTTATAGGCTGCAGGGTGTGTGTATGGTTAGGGTTATAGGCTGTGGGGTGTGTGTATGGTTAGGGTTATAGGCTGCAGGGTGTGTGTATGGTTAGGGTTATAGGCTGCAGGGGGTGTGTGCATGGTTTGGGTTATAGGCTGCGGGGGTGTGCATGGTTAGGGTTATAGGCTGCGGGGGGTGTATATGGTTAGGGTTATAGGCTGCAGGGTGTGTGTATGGTTAGGGTTATAGGCTGCAGGGTGTGTGTATGGTTAGGGTTATAGGCTGCGGTGTGTGTGTATGGTTAGGGTTATAGGCTGCGGTGTGTGTGTATGGTTAGGGTTATAGGCTGCAGGGTGTGTGCATGGTTAAGGTTATAGGCTGAGGGGGGTGTATATGGTTAGGGTTATAGGCTGTGGGGGGGTGTATGGTTAGGGTTATAGGCTGCAGTGTGTGTGTGTATGGTTAGGGTTATAGGCTGGGGGGGGTACGGTTAGAGTTATAGGCTGTCGGGTGTGTGTATGGTAAAGGGTTATAGGCTGCAGGGTGTGTGTGTATGGTTAGGGTTATAGGCTGCAGGGTGTGTGTATAGTTAGTGTCATAGGCTGTGGGGTGTGTGTATGGTTTGGGTTATAGGCTGCGGGGTGTGTATGGTTAGGGTTATAGGCTGCAGTGTGTGTGTGTATGGTTATAGGCAGCAGGGTGTGTGTATGGTTAGGGTTATAGGCTGCGTTGTGTGTATGGTTAGGGTTATAGGCTGCGGTGTGTGTGTGTGTGTGTGTATGGTTAGGGTTATAGGCTGCGGTGTGTGTGTATGGTTAGGGTTATAGGCTGCGGTGTGTGTGTGTGTGTGTGTGTGTGTGTGTATGGTTAGGGTTATAGGCTGCAGGGTGTGTGTATGGTTAGGGTTATAGGCTGCAGGGTGTGTGTATGGTTAGGGTTATAGGCTGCAGGGTGTGTGTATGGTTAGGGTTATATCCTGCAGGGTGTGTGTATGGTTAGGGTTATAGGCTGCAGGGTGTGTGCATGGTTAAGGTTATAGGCTGCGGGGGGTGTATATGGTTAAGGTTATAGGCTGCGGGGGGTGTATATGGTTAGGGTTATAGGCTGCAGTGTGTGTGTGTATGGTTAGGGTTATAGGCTGCAGTGTGTGTGTGTATGGTTAGGGTTATAGGCTGGGGGGGTGTGTGTATGGTTAGGGTTATAGGCTGTGGGGTGTGTGTATGGTAAAGGGTTATAGGCTGCGGGGAGTGTGTGTGTATGGTTAGGGTTATAGGCTGCGGGGTGTGTGTGCGTGTATGGTTAGGGTTATAGGCTACGGGGTGTGTGTGTATGGTTAGGGTTATAGGCTGCGTTGTGTGTATGGTTAGGGTTATAGGCTGCAGGGGGTGTGTGCATGGTTTGGGTTATAGGCTGCGGTGTGTGTGTATGGTTAGGGTTATAGGCTGCAGGGTGTGTGCATGGTTAAGGTTATAGGCTGAGGGGGGTGTATATGGTTAGGGTTATAGGCTGTGGGGGGGTGTATGGTTAGGGTTATAGGCTGCAGTGTGTGTGTGTATGGTTAGGGTTATAGGCTGGGGGGGGTACGGTTAGAGTTATAGGCTGTCGGGTGTGTGTATGGTAAAGGGTTATAGGCTGCAGGGTGTGTGTGTATGGTTAGGGTTATAGGCTGCAGGGTGTGTGTATAGTTAGTGTCATAGGCTGTGGGGTGTGTGTATGGTTTGGGTTATAGGCTGCGGGGTGTGTATGGTTAGGGTTATAGGCTGCAGTGTGTGTGTGTATGGTTATAGGCAGCAGGGTGTGTGTATGGTTAGGGTTATAGGCTGCGTTGTGTGTATGGTTAGGGTTATAGGCTGCGGTGTGTGTGTGTGTGTGTGTATGGTTAGGGTTATAGGCTGCGGTGTGTGTGTATGGTTAGGGTTATAGGCTGCGGTGTGTGTGTGTGTGTGTGTGTGTATGGTTAGGGTTATAGGCTGCAGGGTGTGTGTATGGTTAGGGTTATAGGCTGCAGGGTGTGTGTATGGATAGGGTTATAGGCTGCAGGGTGTGTGTATGGTTAGGGTTATATCCTGCAGGGTGTGTGTATGGTTAGGGTTATAGGCTGCAGGGTGTGTGCATGGTTAAGGTTATAGGCTGCGGGGGGTGTATATGGTTAAGGTTATAGGCTGCGGGGGGTGTATATGGTTAGGGTTATAGGCTGCAGTGTGTGTGTGTATGGTTAGGGTTATAGGCTGCAGTGTGTGTGTGTATGGTTAGGGTTATAGGCTGGGGGGGTGTGTGTATGGTTAGGGTTATAGGCTGTGGGGTGTGTGTATGGTAAAGGGTTATAGGCTGCGGGGAGTGTGTGTGTATGGTTAGGGTTATAGGCTGCGGGGTGTGTGTGCGTGTATGGTTAGGGTTATAGGCTACGGGGTGTGTGTGTATGGTTAGGGTTATAGGCTGCGTTGTGTGTATGGTTAGGGTTATAGGCTGCAGGGGGTGTGTGCATGGTTTGGGTTATAGGCTGCGGGGGTGTGCATGGTTAGGGTTATAGGCTGCGGGGGGTGTATATGGTTAGGGTTATAGGCTGCAGGGTGTGTGTATGGTTAGGGTTATAGGCTGCAGGGTGTGTGTATGGTTAGGGTTATAGGCTGCGGTGTGTGTGTATGGTTAGGGTTATAGGCTGCGGTGTGTGTGTATGGTTAGGGTTATAGGCTGCAGGGTGTGTGCATGGTTAAGGTTATAGGCTGAGGGGGGTGTATATGGTTAGGGTTATAGGCTGTGGGGGGGGGTGTATGGTTAGGGTTATAGGCTGCAGTGTGTGTGTGTATGGTTAGGGTTATAGGCTGGGGGGGGTACGGTTAGAGTTATAGGCTGTCGGGTGTGTGTATGGTAAAGGGTTATAGGCTGCAGGGTGTGTGTGTATGGTTAGGGTTATAGGCTGCAGGGTGTGTGTATAGTTAGTGTCATAGGCTGTGGGGTGTGTGTATGGTTAGGGTTATAGGCTGCGGGGTGTGTATGGTTAGGGTTATAGGCTGCAGTGTGTGTGTGTATGGTTATAGGCAGCAGGGTGTGTGTATGGTTAGGGTTATAGGCTGCGTTGTGTGTATGGTTAGGGTTATAGGCTGCGGTGTGTGTGTGTGTGTATGGTTAGGGTTATAGGCTGCGGTGTGTGTGTATGGTTAGGGTTATAGGCTGCGGTGTGTGTGTGTGTGTGTGTGTGTATGGTTAGGGTTATAGGCTGCAGGGTGTGTGTATGGTTAGGGTTATAGGCTGCAGGGTGTGTGTATGGTTAGGGTTATAGGCTGCAGGGTGTGTGTATGGTTAGGGTTATATCCTGCAGGGTGTGTGTATGGTTAGGGTTATAGGCTGCAGGGTGTGTGCATGGTTAAGGTTATAGGCTGCGGGGGGTGTATATGGTTAAGGTTATAGGCTGCGGGGGGTGTATATGGTTAGGGTTATAGGCTGCAGTGTGTGTGTGTATGATTAGGGTTATAGGCTGCAGTGTGTGTGTGTATGGTTAGGGTTATAGGCTGGGGGGGTGTGTGTATGGTTAGGGTTATAGGCTGTGGGGTGTGTGTATGGTAAAGGGTTATAGGCTGCGGGGAGTGTGTGTGTATGGTTAGGGTTATAGGCTGCGGGGTGTGTGTGCGTGTATGGTTAGGGTTATAGGCTACGGGGTGTGTGTGTATGGTTAGGGTTATAGGCTGAGGGGGGTGTATATGGTTAGGGTTATAGGCGGTGGGGTGTGTGTATGGTTAGGGATATAGGCTGCGGTGTGTGTGTGTATGGTTAGGGTTATAGGCTGCGGTGTGTGTGTGTATGGTTAGGGTTATAGGCTGCCGGGGGTGTGTATGGTTAGGGTTAAAGGCTGCAGGGTGTGTGTATGGTTAGGGTTATAGGCTGCAGGGTGTGTGTATGGTTAGGGTTATAGGCTGCGGGTGGTGTGTATGGTTAGAGTTAAAGGCTGCAGGGTGTGTGTGTATGGTTAGGGTTATAGGCTGCAGGGTGTGTGTGTATGGTTAGGGTTATAGGCTGCAGGGTGTGTGTATGGTTAGGGCTATAGGCTGCAGGGTGTGTGTATGGTTAGGGTTATAGGCTGCAGGGTGTGTGTGTATGGTTAGGGTTATAGGCTGCGGTGTGTGTGTGTATGGTTAGGGTTATAGGATGCGGGGTGTATGGTTAGGGTTATAGGCTGCGGGGTGTCTGTGGTTAGTGTTATAGGCTGTGGGGTGTGTGTATGGTTAGGGTTATAGGCTGCAGGGTGTGTGTGTGGTTAGTGTTATAGGCTGTGGGGTGTGTGTACAGATGGAGCGGGTCTTATTGTTGCTGGCGAATCGCCAGCAGCACGTTGCTGGTGATCCGCCAGCAACACGGCGCTCCATCTGACTGAGACGTGCGTGCGTCCCCCCACGCACGCGCGTCTCAGTATTCGGGCGGCGAGGCAGACGCAATCCTGTCCGCCACACGCTTCAGGGTGTAGATACCGGGTAACCGCCGGCAGCACCGTCGGAAGAGGACGCGCGCGCACCTCATGCGCACGCGTCCCCTTCCGGCATACAGATGGCGCGGGGAAGGGGATGGCAGCTGGCGTCGCCATCCCCTGGATAGATAAGTCCCGCTCCATCTGTATGGTTAGTGTTATAGGCTGCGGTGTGTGTGTATAGTTAGGGTTATAGGATGCGGGTGTGTGTATGGTTAGGGTTATAGGCTGCAGGGTGTGTGTATGGTTAGGGTTATAGGCTGCAGGGTGTGTGTATGGTTAGGGTTATAGGCTGAGGGGGGTGTGTATGGTTAGGGTTATAGGCTGCAGGGTGTGTGTATGGTTAGGGTTATAGGCTGAGGGGGGTGTGTATGGTTAGGGTTATAGGCTGCAGGGTGTGTGTGTATGGTTAGGGTTATAGGCTGCAGGGTGTGTGTGTATGGTTAGGGTTATAGGCTGAGGGGGGTGTGTATGGTTAGGGTTATAGGCTGCAGGGTGTGTGTATGGTTAGGGTTATAGGCTGTGCGGTGTGTGTATGGTTAGGGTTATAGGCTGAGGGGGGTGTGTATGGTTAGGGTTATAGGCTGCAGGGTGTGTGTGTATGGTTAGGGTTATAGGCTGCAGTGTGTGTGTGTGTATGGTTAGGGTTATAGGCTGAGGGGGGTGTGTATGGTTAGGGTTATAGGCTGCAGGGTGTGTGTATGGTTAGGGTTATAGGCTGCAGTGTGTGTGTATGGTTAGGGTTATAGGCTGCAGTGTGTGTGTGTGTGTATGGTTAGGGTTATAGGCTGGGGGGGTGTGTGTATGGTTAGGGTTATAGGCTGTGGGGTGTGTGTATGGTTAGGGTTATAGGCTGCGGTGTGTGTGTGTGTATGGTTAGGGTTATAGGCTGCAGGGTGTGTGTATGG
The DNA here is from genome assembly GCF_055691185.1 of Crinia signifera. Classification (NCBI taxonomy): domain Eukaryota; kingdom Metazoa; phylum Chordata; class Amphibia; order Anura; family Myobatrachidae; genus Crinia; species Crinia signifera. The sequence goes on from NC_139217.1 coordinate 296,337,677, forward strand.
TTAGGGTTATAGGCTGCAGGGTGTGTGTACGGTTAGGGTTATAGGCTGCAGGGTGTGTGTATGGTTAGGGCTATAGGCTGCAGGGTGTGTGTGTATGGTTAGGGTGATAGGCTGCGTTGTGTGTATGGTTAGGGTTATAGGCTGCAGGGTGTGTGTATGGTTAGGGTTATAGGCTGCAGGGTGTGTGTATGGTTAGGGTTATAGGCTGCAGGGTGTGTGTATGGTTAGGGTTATATCCTGCAGGGTGTGTGTATGGTTAGGGTTATAGGCTGCAGGGTGTGTGCATGGTTAAGGTTATAGACTGCGGGGGGTGTATATGGTTAAGGTTATAGGCTGCGGGGGGTGTATATGGTTAGGGTTATAGGCTGCAGTGTGTGTGTGTATGGTTAGGGTTATAGGCTGGGGGGGGGGTGTATGGTTAGGGTTATAGGCTGTGGGGTGTGTGTATGGTAAAGGATTATAGGCTGCGGGGTGTGTGTGTGTGTATGGTTAGGGTTATAGGCTGCGGGGTTTGTGTGTATATTAGGGTTATAGGCTGAGGGGGGTGTATATGGTTAGGGTTATAGGCTGCAGGGTGTGTGTATGGTTAGGGTCAGAGGCTGGGGTGTGTGTGTATGGTTAGGGTTATAGGCTGCAGGGTGTGTGTATGGTTAGGGTCAGAGGCTGGGGTGTGTGTGTGTGGTTAGTGTTATAGGCTGGGGTGTGTGTGTGTATGGTTAGGGTCATAGGCTGGGGTGTGTGTGTATGGTTAGGGTTATAGGCTGCGGTGTGTGTGTGTATGGTTAGGGTTATAGGATGCGGGGTGTATGGTTAGGGTTATAGGCTGCGGGGTGTCTGTGGTTAGTGTTATAGGCTGTGGGGTGTGTGTATGGTTAGGGTTATAGCCTGCAGTGTGTGTGTGTATGGTTAGGGTTATAGGATGCGGGGTGTATGTATGGTTAGGGTTATAGGCTGCGGGGTGTCTGTGGTTAGTGTTATAGGCTGTGGGGTGTGTGTATGGTTAGGGTTATAGGCTGCAGGGTGTGTGTGTATGGTTAGGGTTATAGGATGCGGGGTGTATGTATGGTTAGGGTTATAGGATGCGGGGTGTATGGTTAGGGTTATAGGATGCGGGGTGTATGGTTAGGGTTATAGGCTGCGGGGTGTCTGTGGTTAGTGTTATAGGCTGTGGGGTGTGTGTATGGTTAGGGTTATAGGCTGCAGGGTGTGTGTGTGGTTAGTGTTATAGGCTGTGGGGTGTGTGTACAGATGGAGCGGGTCTTATTGCTGCTGGCGAATCGCCAGCAGCACGTTGCTGGCGATCCGCCAGCAACACGGCGCTCCATCTGACTGAGACGCGCATGCGTCCCCCACGCACGCGCGTCTCAGTATCCGTGCGTCGAGGCGGACGCAATCCTGTCCGCCACCCGCTTCAGGGGGCTGCGGGGACCCGGTGTAGACACCGGGTGACCGCCGGCAGCACCGTCGGAAGGGGACTCGTGCGCGCGCGTCCCCTTCCGGCATACAGATGGCGCGGGGCAGGGGATGGCAGCTGGCGTCGCCATCCCCTGGATAGATAAGTCCCGCTCCATCTGTATGGTTAGGGTTATAGGATGCGGGTGTGTATATGGTTAGGGTTATAGGCTGAGGGGGGTGTATATGGTTAGGGTTATATGCTGCGGGGTGTGTATGGTTAGGGTTATATGCTGTGGGGTGTGTGTATGGTTAGGGTTATATGCTGCGGGGTGTGTGTGTGTATGGTTAGGGTTATAGGCTGCATGGTGTGTGTGTATATGGTTAGGGCTATCGGCTGCGGTGTGTGCGTGTATGGTTAGGGTTATATGCTGCGGGGTGTGTGTGTATATGGTTAGGGCTATCGGCTGCGGTGTGTGCGTGTATGGTTAGGGTTATATGCTGCGGGGTGTGTGTATGGTTAGGGTTATAGGCTGTGGGGTGTGTGTATGGTAAAGGGTTATAGGCTGCGGGGAGTGTGTGTGTATGGTTAGGGTTATAGGCTGCGGGGTGTGTGTGCGTGTATGGTTAGGGTTATAGGCTACGGGGTGTGTGTGTATGGTTAGGGTTATAGGCTGAGGGGGGTGTATATGGTTAGGGTTATAGGCGGTGGGGTGTGTGTATGGTTAGGGATATAGGCTGCGGTGTGTGTGTGTATGGTTAGGGTTATAGGCTGCGGTGTGTGTGTGTATGGTTAGGGTTATAGGCTGCCGGGGGTGTGTATGGTTAGGGTTAAAGGCTGCAGGGTGTGTGTATGGTTAGGGTTATAGGCTGCAGGGTGTGTGTATGGTTAGGGTTATAGGCTGCGGGTGGTGTGTATGGTTAGAGTTAAAGGCTGCAGGGTGTGTGTGTATGGTTAGGGTTATAGGCTGCAGGGTGTGTGTGTATGGTTAGGGTTATAGGCTGCAGGGTGTGTGTATGGTTAGGGCTATAGGCTGCAGGGTGTGTGTATGGTTAGGGTTATAGGCTGCAGGGTGTGTGTATGGTAAGGGTTATAGGCTGCAGGGTGTGTGTGTATGGTTAGGGTTATAGGCTGCGGTGTGTGTGTGTATGGTTAGGGTTATAGGATGCGGGGTGTATGGTTAGGGTTATAGGCTGCGGGGTGTCTGTGGTTAGTGTTATAGGCTGTGGGGTGTGTGTATGGTTAGGGTTATAGGCTGCAGGGTGTGTGTGTGGTTAGTGTTATAGGCTGTGGGGTGTGTGTACAGATGGAGCGGGTCTTATTGTTGCTGGCGAATCGCCAGCAGCACGTTGCTGGTGATCCGCCAGCAACACGGCGCTCCATCTGACTGAGACGTGCGTGCGTCCCCCCACGCACGCGCGTCTCAGTATTCGGGCGGCGAGGCAGACGCAATCCTGTCCGCCACACGCTTCAGGGTGTAGATACCGGGTAACCGCCGGCAGCACCGTCGGAAGAGGACGCGCGCGCACCTCATGCGCACGCGTCCCCTTCCGGCATACAGATGGCGCGGGGAAGGGGATGGCAGCTGGCGTCGCCATCCCCTGGATAGATAAGTCCCGCTCCATCTGTATGGTTAGTGTTATAGGCTGCGGTGTGTGTGTATAGTTAGGGTTATAGGATGCGGGTGTGTGTATGGTTAGGGTTATAGGCTGCAGGGTGTGTGTATGGTTAGGGTTATAGGCTGCAGGGTGTGTGTATGGTTAGGGTTATAGGCTGAGGGGGGTGTGTATGGTTAGGGTTATAGGCTGCAGGGTGTGTGTATGGTTAGGGTTATAGGCTGAGGGGGGTGTGTATGGTTAGGGTTATAGGCTGCAGGGTGTGTGTGTATGGTTAGGGTTATAGGCTGCAGGGTGTGTGTGTATGGTTAGGGTTATAGGCTGAGGGGGGTGTGTATGGTTAGGGTTATAGGCTGCAGGGTGTGTGTATGGTTAGGGTTATAGGCTGTGCGGTGTGTGTATGGTTAGGGTTATAGGCTGAGGGGGGTGTGTATGGTTAGGGTTATAGGCTGCAGGGTGTGTGTGTATGGTTAGGGTTATAGGCTGCAGTGTGTGTGTGTGTATGGTTAGGGTTATAGGCTGAGGGGGGTGTGTATGGTTAGGGTTATAGGCTGCAGGGTGTGTGTATGGTTAGGGTTATAGGCTGCAGTGTGTGTGTATGGTTAGGGTTATAGGCTGCAGTGTGTGTGTGTGTGTGTATGGTTAGGGTTATAGGCTGGGGGGGTGTGTGTATGGTTAGGGTTATAGGCTGTGGGGTGTGTGTATGGTTAGGGTTATAGGCTGCGGTGTGTGTGTGTGTGTATGGTTAGGGTTATAGGCTGCAGGGTGTGTGTATGGTTAGGGTTATAGGCTGCAGGGTGTGTGTACGGTTAGGGTTATAGGCTGCAGGGTGTGTGTATGGTTAGGGTTATAGGCTGCAGGGTGTGTGTGTATGGTTAGGGTGATAGGCTGCGTTGTGTGTATGGTTAGGGTTATAGGCTGCAGGGTGTGTGTATGGTTAGGGTTATAGGCTGCAGGGTGTGTGTATGGTTAGGGTTATAGGCTGCAGGGTGTGTGTATGGTTAGGGTTATATCCTGCAGGGTGTGTGTATGGTTAGGGTTATAGGCTGCAGGGTGTGTGCATGGTTAAGGTTATAGACTGCGGGGGGTGTATATGGTTAAGGTTATAGGCTGCGGGGGGTGTATATGGTTAGGGTTATAGGCTGCAGTGTGTGTGTGTATGGTTAGGGTTATAGGCTGGGGGGGGGGTGTATGGTTAGGGTTATAGGCTGTGGGGTGTGTGTATGGTAAAGGATTATAGGCTGCGGGGTGTGTGTGTGTGTATGGTTAGGGTTATAGGCTGCGGGGTTTGTGTGTATATTAGGGTTATAGGCTGAGGGGGGTGTATATGGTTAGGGTTATAGGCTGCAGGGTGTGTGTATGGTTAGGGTCAGAGGCTGGGGTGTGTGTGTATGGTTAGGGTTATAGGCTGCAGGGTGTGTGTATGGTTAGGGTCAGAGGCTGGGGTGTGTGTGTGTGGTTAGTGTTATAGGCTGGGGTGTGTGTGTGTATGGTTAGGGTCATAGGCTGGGGTGTGTGTGTATGGTTAGGGTTATAGGCTGCGGTGTGTGTGTGTATGGTTAGGGTTATAGGATGCGGGGTGTATGGTTAGGGTTATAGGCTGCGGGGTGTCTGTGGTTAGTGTTATAGGCTGTGGGGTGTGTGTATGGTTAGGGTTATAGCCTGCAGTGTGTGTGTGTATGGTTAGGGTTATAGGATGCGGGGTGTATGTATGGTTAGGGTTATAGGCTGCGGGGTGTCTGTGGTTAGTGTTATAGGCTGTGGGGTGTGTGTATGGTTAGGGTTATAGGCTGCAGGGTGTGTGTGTATGGTTAGGGTTATAGGATGCGGGGTGTATGTATGGTTAGGGTTATAGGATGCGGGGTGTATGGTTAGGGTTATAGGATGCGGGGTGTATGGTTAGGGTTATAGGCTGCGGGGTGTATGGTTAGGGTTATAGGCTGCGGGGTGTCTGTGGTTAGTGTTATAGGCTGTGGGGTGTGTGTATGGTTAGGGTTATAGGCTGCAGGGTGTGTGTGTGGTTAGTGTTATAGGCTGTGGGGTGTGTGTACAGATGGAGCGGGTCTTATTGCTGCTGGCGAATCGCCAGCAGCACGTTGCTGGCGATCCGCCAGCAACACGGCGCTCCATCTGACTGAGACGCGCATGCGTCCCCCACGCACGCGCGTCTCAGTATCCGTGCGTCGAGGCGGACGCAATCCTGTCCGCCACCCGCTTCAGGGGGCTGCGGGGACCCGGTGTAGACACCGGGTGACCGCCGGCAGCACCGTCGGAAGGGGACTCGTGCGCGCGCGTCCCCTTCCGGCATACAGATGGCGCGGGGCAGGGGATGGCAGCTGGCGTCGCCATCCCCTGGATAGATAAGTTCCGCTCCATCTGTATGGTTAGGGTTATAGGATGCGGGTGTGTATATGGTTAGGGTTATAGGCTGAGGGGGGTGTATATGGTTAGGGTTATATGCTGCGGGGTGTGTATGGTTAGGGTTATATGCTGTGGGGTGTGTGTATGGTTAGGGTTATATGCTGCGGGGTGTGTGTGTGTATGGTTAGGGTTATAGGCTGCAGGGTGTGTGTGTATATGGTTAGGGCTATCGGCTGCGGTGTGTGCGTGTATGGTTAGGGTTATATGCTGCGGGGTGTGTGTGTATATGGTTAGGGCTATCGGCTGCGGTGTGTGCGTGTATGGTTAGGGTTATATGCTGCGGGGTGTGTGTATGGTTAGGGTTATAGGCTGCAGGGTGTGTATATGGTTAGGGTTATAGGCTGCAGGGTGTGTATATGGTTAGGGTTATAGGCTGAGGGGGGTGTATATGGTTAGGGTTATATGCTGCGGGGTGTGTATGGTTAGGGTTATAGGCTGCAGGGTGTGTGCATGGTTAGGGCTATCGGCTGCGGTGTGTGCGTGTATGGTTAGGGTTATAGGCTGCAGGGTGTGTGCATGGTTAGGGTTATAGGCTGCAGGGTGTGTATATGGTTAGGGTTATAGGCTGCAGGGTGTGTATATGGTTAGGGTTATAGGCTGAGGGGGGTGTATATGGTTAGGGTTATATGCTGCGGGGTGTGTATGGTTAGGGTTATATGCTGCAGGGTGTGTATATAGTTAGGGTTATAGGCTGCAGGGTGTGTATATGGTTAGGGTTATAGGCTGAGGGGGGTGTATATGGTTAGGGTTATATGCTGCGGGGTGTGTATGGTTAGGGTTATATGCTGCAGGGTGTGTGCATGGTTAGGGTTATAGGCTGCAGGGTGTGTATATGGTTAGGGTTATAGGCTGCAGGGTGTGTATATGGTTAGGGTTATAGGCTGAGGGGGGTGTATATGGTTAGGGTTATATGCTGCGGGGTGTGTATGGTTAGGGTTATATGCTGCAGGGTGTGTATATGGTTAGGGTTATAGGCTGCAGGGTGTGTATATGGTTAGGGTTATAGGCTGAGGGGTGTGTATATGGTTAGGGTTATAGGCTGAGGGGGGTGTATATGGTTAGGGTTATATGCTGCGGGGTGTGTATGGTTAGGGTTATATGCTGCAGGGTGTGTGCATGGTTAGGGTTATAGGCTGCAGGGTGTGTATATGGTTAGGGTTATAGGCTGCAGGGTGTGTATATGGTTAGGGTTATAGGCTGAGGGGGGTGTATATGGTTAGGGTTATATGCTGCGGGGTGTGTATGGTTAGGGTTATATGCTGCAGGGTGTGTATATGGTTAGGGTTATAGGCTGCAGGGTGTGTATATGGTTAGGGTTATAGGCTGAGGGGGGTGTATATGGTTAGGGTTATATGCTGCGGGGTGTGTATGGTTATGGATATATGCTGTGGGGTGTGTGTATGGTTAGGGTTATATGCTGTGGGGTGTGTGTATGGTTAGGGTTATAGGCTGTGGGGTGTGTGTCTGTGTGATTAGTGTTATAGGCTGAAGCGGGATGTATGGTTAGGCTGCGGAGGGGAGTGTATGTTAGGTTTAGGCTGTGGGGATGGGTGGGGTTAGGCTGCAGGTGGGAGGAGAATGGTTGGGTTGTGGGGAGTGGGATGTATAGTGAGTGTTAAGGTGCCCACAGACGCTACAATAATCGAATGCGTTTTGTACTTTTTAAGCACAAATTGCATCTTATGTACAATGATTGGATGGTGTTTATGGGCTTGTGCGATGTGATGCGCGTTCCCGGGAGCCCGATATTGTATGTCTACAAAAGGACGTGCTGCACGTACTTTTTAGACTACACCTGAAATTTAACATTACAAACATGGGTTCATCACATCGCATCGCATGCATCCAAGTGCACATCGCATCGCAAGCTGGAAGAAAAATTGCATAGAACCATTGTACAGACAAAAACGCATAGCACAGTACAATTGTAGCGTCTGTGGGCACCTTTAGACTGCGGGGAGCGGGGTGTATAGTTAGTGTTAGGCTGGTGGGCAGTGGGATGAATAGTTATAGTTACCCTGTGGGGGAGGGGGGTATATAGTTAGAGTTAGGCTGGGGGGTGGGGGGATAGTGTTAGCATACCTTCCAACTGTCCCACAGTGTCCCGTGGTGGTGGTGGTGGGGGGGGGGGGGGGGGGTAGCAGTTGGGAGACGGCCGGGACGCGATGTGTCCCTCTTAATGGCAGGTTTGGGGAGGTATGGTGTTAGACTTCAGGGTGTATGTAGTAGCTACTAACCTGGCCCACTGTGTTTCAAAGGAGGCTGCTTTTTTGGGGGACACTCTGAATGATTCACCTCTCTGCAACTCTTCCTTCATCCTGTCCGGACCTCTGGTTCCAGGTTCCCCGCAGCCGTCTTCCCCCTCCTCCACTCCTCAGTGCACTCTCCTGAGCTTCCTAACCTTCTGCTGCTGGCACCGCGTGGTTCTCCTCTTCTGCTCCCCTCCAGCTGCCAGCACCGGGACTGGAACGGCACAGATCAGGGTGACACGTGTCCTGTGCAGGAGTAGAGACAATGAAGATATGCCAGATATGCCCCCACAGTGCTTGGTATGCCCCCACAGTGCCACACATATGCCCAGACAGTACCAGATATGCCCCCACAGTGCCAGATATGCCCCCAGTGCCAGCCATATGCCCACACAGTGCCAGACAGTACCAGATATGCCCCCACAGTGCCAGATATGCCCCCACAGTGCCAGACAGTACCAGATATGCCCCCACAGTGCCAGACAGTACCAGATATGCCCCCAGTGCCAGATATGCCCTCAACAGTGCTAGGTATGCCCCCCACAGTGCCAGGTTTGCCCCAGGTGTGCGATATGCCCCCCACAGTGCCATGCCCCCCACGGTGCCAGATATGCCCCCAGTGTGCCATATGCCCTCCCCAGTGCCAGATATTCCCCCCACAGTGCCATATATGACCCCAGTGTGCGATATGCCCCCCACAGTGCCAGGTATGCCCCCCACAGTGCCAGGTATGACCCCAGTGTGCGATATGCCCCCCACAGTGCCAGATATGACCCCAGTGTGCGATATGCCCCCTACAGTGCCAGATATGCCCCCCACAGTGCCAGATATGCGCCCCACAGTGCCAGATATTCCCCCCACAGTGCCAGATATGACCCCAGTGTGCGATATGCCGCCGACAGTGCCAGGTATGTCCTCCACAGTGCCAGATATTCCCCCCACAGTTCCAGATATGACCCCAGTGTGCAATATGCCACCCCCCCCAGTGCCAGATATGCCCCCCACAGTGCCAGATATGCCCCTAACTTCTGTAGCATTTATCTTTGTATCGGTCAGCATAACTATAGATGACCATAGTGCATGTAGCCCTCGGATGTGATACAAAAGAGAGGTACTTACTCTGCTAGGGTTAACATGCTCTGCCAGGGGATACATGCTTGTTGTCATGGAGTTACTTGCTCTGCCAGGGGTTCACATGATATGCGTTTTTACTGTTAGTTTGTTTGCAGACAGTGACCAGTGAGCTCAGGCTTGCTGAGCTCCTCCGGCTCCACAGCACTTCCCCCCTCTCATGTGCAGACAGCATCCGGCCCCAGGCTACTGCAGTCTGCAGACACACAGTAAGACTCGAGTGATGATGAAATCATCATCTCGTGAGAGTGTCTCTGCAGAAGCTCCGCAGCGGTGGACGCCTCTGCCACTGTCTGCACACAGTGACAGGCTGCCGCTGTGCTGCTGACCCGCTCTCCTGCTCCAGATGAGTCCAATAATTAATCCTCGATCCCCCGGCACCCAGTCTTTTGGATCCCAGGGTGGAAGGTCCTGCATGGGGTTAGTCAGCATAATGTGAACTGCCTCATTAAAGCTTGATGCAATATGTCGATAGCCAGGGGCGGATTGGGGCCTAAAAGTGGCCCTGGAAAATATCTGGAAGTGGCCTCATGTGGGCAGAGCCAGCATAACAATAGGCGGCGCCACAACCAGCAGCACCGGGCCTTATATTTACTGCGGTGTATGGAGAAGGAGGTGGGGTGGGAGGAGGTGGGGACGCATCCAGAAGCAGGGCCCTGTGCGGCGTTGCCTCCACTGATACATTGCCCGTCAGGTGTGGCTCCAGAACACAATTACAGGAGGACACCATAACAGGGAAGGGAGGGGGGTTATTTGCGCATATTCCCAAAACAGTTGGCGTTGCCTCAAAACAAGGGCATGGCCTCAAAGGGAATGACAAGAGAGACAGTGGGTAACAGTAAACAGATGATTGAGAGAAGCAGAGGGTGATGTCTTGGAAAGGCAGAGTGACAGGAGAGAGAGGAAATGGGGAGATAGTACCACAGGGGAGAGGTAGATGGTGATGCAGTGGGTGATGGGGAGAGACAGAGAGACAAAGGTGGCTACAGGGAGAGACATAGGGAGCTAGGGAAGGTGGACAAAGGGATTGGAGTCAGAGTGGGGAGAGGTACAGGGGGTGGTAGAGGAGGAGAGGGGGTTTTAGAGGAGGAGAGGGGGTGGTAGAGGAGGGGACAGGGGTGGTAGGAGGAGGAGATGTGGGTGGTAGAGGAAGAGACGTGGGTGGTAGAGGGGGAGATGCGATGTAGATGAAGAGAAGGAGTGGTATAGGAGTAGAGGGGGGGTGTAGAGGAGGAGAGGGGGTGGTGGAGGAGGAGAGGGGGGAGAAGGGTGGTGGTAGAGGAGGAGAAGGGGGGTGGTAGAGGGGGAGTGGTAGAGGAGGAGATGGAGGGTTGTAGAGGAGGAGAAGGGATGGCAGAGGAGGAGAGGGTTCTTATAGGGGGAGAGGGGATGGAATAGGAGGAAAGGGGGGTGTAGAGGAGGAGAGGGGTGGTAAAGGGGGAGAGGGGATGGTATAGGAGGAGTAGGGGTGGTAGAGGCGGAGAAGGGGGTGGTAGAGGAGGAGAGGGGGGTGGTAGAGAAGGGAGAGCAGAAGCAGGCAGGTGTTTGAAAGTTACAGAAATTACTTTGCGCCTCCTAATCCTTCCTCCCCCTCAATCAAAGTGGAGAGTGTACCTCGGGCAGCTCTCCCTCTCTTCGGCGACGGGCCTCCTCCTCCCACACCGGCGTGCCGGGCCTCTTGTCTGTTTTCCCCTGGTGCAGAGCCTCAACCTCCTATCTGCGGTGCAAGACTTTTTCTCGTGATCCCTGGCGCTGGGCCTCCTCCTTCCAATCCACGGTGACAGGCTTCCTCCCCGCTATCCACAGCAGTGGGCCTCCTCCTGATCCGCGGTGCTGGCAGCAGAGGGCTGCATCTCCTTGTTGGAGCATGAGACTGGGTTGTAGAGGAGACAGGGGTTAGAGGAGGAGACAGGGGTGGTAAAAGAGAGGAGGTGGTAGAGGAGGAGAGGGGTTGTATAGCAGAGGGGGGTGTAGGGGAGGAAACAGGGGTTAGAGGAGAAGACGTGAGGTGGTAGAGGAGGAGAGGGGGTTTAGAAGAGGAGGAGATGGGGGTGGTAGAGGAGGAGAGGGGTGGTATAGGGGGAGAGAGGATGGTATAGGGGGAGAGAGGATGGTATAGGGGGAGAGGGGATGTTATAGGAGGGAAGGGGGTGGTAAAGGAGGAGGAGAAGGGGATGGTAAAGGATGGAGGAGAAGGGGGTGGTAGAGAAGAAGAGGGGTGGTATAGGGGGAGAGAGGGGGGTAGAGGAGGAGAGGGGGTGGTAGAGAAGGGAGAGCAGGCAGTTGTTACATAAATTACTTTGCACCTCCTAATCCTTACGAGTGAAAAAAGGGGTCGATTCAGACACATTATTTTTGATCCAAATTCGTCCCTATCCCTGATGGTCGGAGTCTGTACATGTGCAGGTGTGAGAATGCACAGACCCTGAGAGCCAATGAGAGGGGGGCTGCAACAAGCATCACTGTATCTCTCCACACCCCCAGCAGAGGTATTCATGTGCTGAACCAAACCTCTCTACCTCCCCTCACAATACACGCGGGGTACCCCTGTCACTAATGCTTTCGGCAGCTGGAGTATCTGTAATTAGCATCGACGGCAGTGGCTCCCAGTGCAGCGATGACAATGGGTCCCTGTCACAAGCGCAGATGGCAGCGGGTCCCGTTATTAATGCAGGCGGCAGTGTGTATTATCTTTACCACTGCACCAGCAGGTACCAGTCATTAGCGGCAGTGGGGGTACCTGTCATCGGGATGCGGTCATCTATTAGAATGAACTTAGGTCTACAGTCATTAGGTCTACCCCACTAGGTCGACTCCATAAAGGTCGACATGAGGAAGGTCGACTGGTCATAAGGTCGACATGGGTTTTTCACTGTTTTTTGAGCCGACATGTGCCGACAGGCGGTATTTCATGCCCTACCATCCACTAGGGCGTGGTGGGAGAATAAAATAGTGTGCCGAGCGTAGCGAGGCACCGTGCCCGAAGCATCGCGAGCGAAGCGAGTGATGCGAGGGTCCGGTTCTCATTGCCAACTGTGTCCATGTCGACTGTGTCGACATTCGGATCAAAAAACAGTGAAAAACCCATGTCGAACTTATGACCAGTCGACCTTCCTCATGTCGACATTTATGCAAATTCGACCTTAAGTCATGTCGACCTTCCTGCCAGTCGACCTAGTGGGGTAGACCTAATGACTGTAGACCTAAGTTCATTCTGACAGATGTCCCGATTCCCTGTCATCAGGGGTGTAACTATAACTTTTTGGGCCCCATAGCAAATTTTTTAAGGGGCCCCCCCTTACACTTAATAGCGCTCTCATTTATTCATACATGCATGCACTGTCGCTCTTATACATACATACACTGCCTCTATGATTCATACATACATACGCTGCCTCTATCATTCATACTGTACATACATGCACTGCCCCTATCATTCATACTGTACATATATACACTGCCCCTATCATTCATACTGTACATACATACACTGCCCCTATCATTCATACTGTACATACATACACTGCCCCTATCATTCATACATACATGCACTGTCGCTCTTATACATGCATACACTGCCTCTATCATTCATGCATGCACTGACACTCTCATTCATACATGCATGCACTGCCGCTCTCATTCATATATACATGCACTGTCACTTCCATTCATACATGTACTGCCGCTCTGATTCATACATACTTACACCATCACTCTCATTCATGCATACATGTACTGCTGCTCTGATACAGACATAAATACATGCACAGACAGCCTCGTTCATACATGCACTGTCACTCTCATTCAAATATATATACACGCACTGACTGCCTCAATCATACATACATACATACATACATACAAACATACATACGTGCACTGACAGTCTCATTCATACATACACTGCTGCCATACACCCCCGCGCCATGGCACACAGACTACTACCTCCTTCCCCCAGGAAGTAACTCCAGGCAGCCACTACTGGGGGCACCAACTCCTACCAACGAGGCAATCTTACCGCTGGGTGGGTTGATGTGGCATTTCAGAAGTTTGGATACAAACACACATGCATGCACCTGGGCCTCGGTTCTAAATCTTCATACACAATGGGCATTTTTGCCCAGCTTGTATGGTGAGAAATGATGGAGAAAATCGCTCGGCTGAAAAATGCTCAGTTCATACACAACTGAGCGTCTTTCGTCCATTCTAGCGATTTTCCCCGGGGGTGGTCGACTTCCCATAGCCGGACACTATGGAAGGCTGTCCACTCCATCACTCATCTGCTGATAATACCAGCAGATGAGCAGTGGTGGCCAGCGATGATGTGAGAACGTGCAGCAGCGCTCACCACTGATCACTGCCCCATACGCATAGGGTGGCTTTTGAGATGAAAGCAGCTATAGACAAACTGAGCTGCTTTCAGCTCAAAGTGAACCAGTGTGTATGGACCTGAAGACCAAATGATGGAGCACAGGGCAAAAATTTCCTTTGCTGACAGAAAAAAATAGCATACCTCAGTTTAAACATTGCGGTATGTGGTGCGCGGCATTACACAGTTCACGCATATCTGACCTCTGAGTTTGCTACCCCTCCTTTTTATTTTAACCCACATTGCATACCTTTTCCTGTATTTTGATGCTGAATTAAATTTTAGTGTATGAAGGATTAGTATTTGTACTGACTTCTTAGACCCTGCACTACATCACTGCCCCCTCTATACCCGCCACTACATCACTGACCCCTCTATTCCCGCCACTACATCACTGACCCCTCTATTCCCGCCACTACATCACTGACCCCTCTATTCTCCGCCACTACATCACTGACCCCTCTATTCCCGCCACTACATCACTGACCCCTCTATTCCCGCCACTACATCACTGACCCCTCTATCCCCGCCACTACATCACTGACCCTCCTATACCCTACACTACATCACTGACCATCACTGACCACTCTCTACCCGCCACTACATCACTGACCCCTCTATCCCCACCACTACATCACAGACCCCTCTATAACCACCACTACATCACAGACCCCTCTATACCCACCACTACATCACAGACCCCTCTATACCCACCACTACATCACTGACCCCTCTGTACCCGCCACTACATCACTGACCCCTCTGTACCCGCCACTACATCACTGACCCCTCTATATCCACCACTACATCACTGACCCCTCTGTACCCACCACTACATCACTGACCCCTCTGTACCCGCCACTACATCACTGACCCCTCTATATCCACCACTACATCACTGACCCCTCTATTCCCGCCACTACATCATTGACCCCTCTATACCCGCCACTACATCACTGACCCCTCTGTACCCGCCACTACATCACTGACCCCTCTGTACCCGCCACTACATCACAGATCCCTCTGTACCCGCCAGTACATCACAGACCCCTCTGTACCCGCCACTACATCACAGACCCCTCTATAAGCTACACTAATGAACTCTGTACACCCTTGTACATCAATGGCCCTTCTAAACCCACTACATTACATACCCTTCTAAACCCTATGCTACTGAACTAATATACTGTCCATAGTTACACATATTGTATATAAACACAAACACTCATATATACACTGTCCATAGGTACACATATTGTATATCAATATATATAGGCTTGTATATAAACACAAACACTCATATATACATATAAACCTTGGAATATACAGATTGTATACACATATACAATTACCAGAAACACATATACAAATGGCACATATACACACATAACTATTCCAGTTTATATATAGTTACAGATGCTAATATCTATATACAAGTACCAGATACTGTAACAACAGCCAACCCCCCCCCACACACACACACACACACACACACACACACAAACAAACAAACCACTGACATGTATTTTTCCACACAATCACATGCAGACACACACACACACATTTAATGAAAGCAACAGGGCCCACCAACATATGTTACACATAGTTTTACACACACAGAGACATACTTAGTCCATTCCACACACATAAGCACTGACACATGTTTCTAACATAACAACTATTTTGGGATAGCCCCAACCATGTCCCCTCACAAAAGCACTCACCCAGGCCAGCAGCTCCTGTGCTGTGATTTGTGACTGTGGACCGTGGAGAAGGGAGGAAGCAGTTGAAGCTACCCGGGAGGAGAGAAGAGGAGGAGCCTGAGGTCAGGACAGTGGACACAGGATGGGAGGGGCTAGCCTGCGTGAGCTCAGTTAGCTCATTGGTGGCTGTCCCAGGCAAAGAGGGACTGCACAGTGACAGGTCCTGTCGTGACTGTGTACAATACAGTCACAGTGCAGCAGCACTTTGTCTCCCCACGGATGCCTGTCAGAGCAGTCAGGAGCACACGCTGCACTGCATACCGGCCACATGTCTACATGTGCACGGCACATCTGCAGCCACAAACAGTTCTATTGCAGTGGCCTGGGGGGGCAGCTGGCACCCTGCCCAGCATGCCGCCCCTGCCCAGCCCGCCACTGATGTTGATAACCGCCACTGCTGGCTCATGGAGCTGCGCTACTACTAGAGGAGGAGGCGGGGCAGTGGCGGGAGGAGGCTGAGACGCATTCAGCAGCGGAGCAGCTGCTGAATGATAAAATACCTACTGTACATGTGAAGTAGACTGTATTTCGGCGGCGGGCGGCCTCACTATGATCTGCCTCCTCCTGTGAAGGGACGGAGGAAGGCATGTAACTACGAGCGTGTAACCCTAATCTGTGAAGCGTGGGAGGCAGCAGCGGCGGCAGCAGGGGAGTCTCTCTGCATCTTGGGTTATGCTCTGCAACGTCAGCATCATGAACCCACTCTCACTGGCTGCTCCCTTAACTATCCACTACAGAGAGGGAAAGTCAGACATGCAGGTCACTATTGCTGGCTGGCTGACTGACACTGACAGAGTCACAGCAGTGTCTGCTGCTCCCACTGATAGAGCAGCACTGACTGTAAGATTTGAATTTCCCGGCAGTGCAGTGAATAAATTAATGACGTCACTCACTCAGTTTACAGCCGTCACTGGCACAGCACGGACCTTACAAAACTATATAATTACAGCCATGTCAGGGCTAATGATCACCCAGCACCCATCCTTACACCCACCCACACTCCCATGTATAACATAAACACTGCAAATTCCACTTACACAAAAGAATTTCTGTTTGCGAGCAGGAGTCGGCCATCTTGGTACACCCAAGTGAAGCCTCTCTGTGTACTCCCCCAGCTGATTGAATCTGCGGCTGCGCAACAAGTTGGAGCTCCTATCTTTATAATGGGGGACGTTTCACTAAATTATAAAAAAACTGTACCTATCTGAAAATCCTCAACCCCAAAAGGCACTCCACTGGGACAATATCTACCTAATAAAACAAACCCCAAGTCTCAATTGTTCCCCTACCCCGAGTTATGCCTTCCCAAAAAAACCCTCATAGACTAACATGGGTGACAAAGTGTCATTTCGCGAGTGTCAGAAAAAAACTGGCAGTTGGAAGTTTAGATCGCTCCCAATTGCTCATTTTTTAATATTTCTCCCTGAAATTTGGCACGCAGCACCGGTTGACGATTCTACGCGTACATGCCAAATTTCAGCTCAGTACGCCCAGTCACTTTTGAGGTACAGTCCCTCAAACACCATGCCCCCATCCGAAAAGTTCCCTATGGGAAAAATCCGTTCGTTGGATTCAGCCTTAATATAAGGGCACTACCGTGCCCTTATAATATATATATATATATATATATTTTTTTTTTATTTTTTATTTTTTTTTTTTGCTCCTTTCTGTCATGTTCTTTATTTTTAAGTTCACGGCATGATGTTCTACATAAGACATGGGGTGTGTAGAATAGCTATTAACATGTACCAAGCATAATAGTTGGCATACTGTAAATGACACTTATGCCGCCCATACACGTCCCGAGCTTAACTAGCACGCATCACATCGCATTGCATGCCCTGTGCATGCTTTGTGCATGCAATGCGATGCAATGTGATGAAAACTAAGTACAAAAGGTACAGTATGTGCAAGGACATACTTTTTGTACTGTGCGATGAGGTGCCGCGGGAGCGCGCACCTCAAAGCACGCATCGTACAGCCCGCATCGCAGCATGTATGGGATCCATAACTTGCAAGTGAACATAATTTTGAAATATGTATAAATTAAATGGGTGTGTGTCTTCTTTGTGAACAAGTTAAAAGAACACAATATTTTTGATGTGATCAGCTAAATACAACAATAATAAGAGCACAGAGGAGAGTTTGATATGGTGCAGGAAAACAGATATTATTTAATGGAACCCTTACAGGCCAAATCATGATAGTACCCATAAAAAACACTTTCCCACTTATTAATGTGGGTGTATGGTGCATCATATTCCAAATTGAAGCCAGTGAAAACAAATTATACTTGTCATGTAAATATTTCTGTTCTTTCCCCTGGCTTTCACAGTAGACTTTGATATTTAAATAAGATAGACCCCTGAAAGACTGTCTCCTAATTTGCTGTGCATAATTAATAGTGTGCTAGGCCAGATTTATAGGTAAGTGTGAATACATTTTTCAGTCTCATGGGGAAGTGGAAACTGCCAGTGTCAGAAGTAATAAAAGAGAACACAACATCTTTTTGTGAAATAATATAGAAGCGCTCTAGGTGGGAGAGTAATCACATTCAAGAATAAAACAAAGAAAGGTACTCCTGTTCTACAATAAGTCATCTTTGGTCAGACTTCATATAGATAACACTGTTTTGTTTTTAATCTCACATTACATCCATCTAATTGCGAAAAAATAATGCACTTCTTTTTCTAATACACAGTATAATTTGTGCACGGTGTTCCATGCAGCTTTGCTTTAGAAATTTTGGTGGAGTACAGCAAGACTCGATTATCCCAGTACCTGACTGACTGTGAGCCATCCTTCCATAAAAGGAATGCAGTCTTCTCAGAAGGAAGGAATGACATTGTATACAATGATCAGGGCTGGTGCATACATGCAAAAAAAAATTGGAATAAACACTATAAAAAAAAAAATTCACATTGCAAAATAAAAAAATTAAAATCAAACCTCATCCAATTATAAATACAATCAATAAAAACAATTACTTGCTTCAAGCAACGATTACAAGAAAACGTGGCGCACTCTGGGTTTGACAGCACCATGTGCTGTCTAGAGTAGTGCAGTTTGTGCTACATGAGCCGCCTCCTGCCCTATAAGCAATCATCACCAATGTATTGATCGAACATAAAATAAGAACCTTATGGAAAGTTTGTGGGTGAAGTTGGTCTCATTTATTTTTAGATTCTATACATTCTTATAAATTTGAAAAACTGTGGAAAACCTAAGGCTTGTTTCACGCTGGCTCGGAAGAGGATGAATTTGTCCCCGTTCCGATGGTGGGGGTCTTCACACGTGCGTTTTTGCGCATGTGAAGATCCCCATCTGTGAGCGTCATCAGCGAGTATTGCACTCACCGAGGCGTTTGCATAGGTAAGGGGGGGGGGGCGGCATCAGTGGAACGCCCAGTGTTTTATAGGCGCCAGCGTCCACCCTGTTTTCATCGATCAGCGGCTGTAATAAAAGTCAGGAGAAATCATTTGATGGTGAGCGACCTGGTCTATTTTAAAATGGTCTATTTTAAAAATTAAAACTATTATAAAACTTTTTTTTCTTATTACAAAACTACTTACATTGGGATTGCACAAAAGACAATTGGGGGGTAATTTGAGGCTACTTTAGCACAATAGAATTACCTGTAAAACACCTGTCCTGTCAATAGAACACACACTGGTAGAACAGCAGCCCCCGCAGGCTTGGGGGCACTAGAGAGCATGTAGGCGCTAGGGGTCTGCAGAACCAATTGCTAGACTGGGACCTGCAGATAACGTCTCTGTGTTCGTACCATTGAAAATATATCACCCAAAATGGCCACCACCCCACAGGAGACAATTATCAAGTACTAGTAAGCCCAATCAAAGCAAATGCTTTGAACGCTAGTCTGCTAACTTGTGATCGCCTCTGTGTTTGTGCATGTGTGAGAGAGAAAGAGATGTAGTTTCACTTGTTGCCAACAGATGGCAGTGTTTTGGAGACACACAATCAGACACTAGACATATATACTGTATATAGATGATGCTAGATGAGGCAACGGCCATTTTGGGAGTGATATTATCACTGGTACAGGATTCAGACAAGTTATGACCTGCACAAGTTATGCGATAGCCCCGCAGACCCCCAGTGCCCACATGCCACCCAGTGCCTGATTGGAGCAGGATACCCATATTCTCTGGCTGTGTCCAGAGAACTCACTAATCCTCTACCAACGAGCAGGACATGAGGTGCAGTGGCAGTCCCGGACAACGAGCAGGTAAGAGGGGGCGAATGAACACTTTCAGTAAGGGGGTGCTTTTTCCCTAGTTACTGTGATAACACCCTCTTATACTGGCCAGCAGTTTTGAACCTATTATTACTGTACTGTATGTACTTTGCAAACCCCCCCCCCCCAAATACCAACATGCAAAGCCGCTCAAAACAGCAAGTTTTGCAATGAGTGATGAGCGCACTCCCGCATAATTACCATCAGATGAGTGGCTTTGTGGACGGCTTTGCATAGCGATACACTAAGCAAAGCTATCCGCTGACACCCCCCCCACCCCCCACCCCGGGCAGGGGGAAAGAGGCTCAGTGTGTATGCTCTGAGCGGCTTTCACCCCCAGTGATGACAGCGGTCATCGCTGTCCTTGCACGCTGGGCATAATCAGCCAGTCGTATCGACCGTAAGTCTTAGTTGAAAATTATTAGATCACTAAAAGTATAACTATAGCCTAGTTTTACAGCATTCCAGTGATTTTATTTTTTTGACCATGTCAATGCAGCACAATATTTTTGCCACTAACCTGTATTGAAGATTATGGTAGTGAATACATTTGGTTAATCTCTCCTTTCACAAAGTTTCCATCAGCATGTGTGGTACCCCCTTTTTTGTGTGCCTAAACTGTGACTGCCACCAAATGCTGCTTATGGAGCCCTTATGGACTGGGGCTGCAGGGATTAATTGCTCTTCCGGGTTTACTGGTAACAGGAGCAGCCAGAAAAGAGAGAATCTAGGACTCAAAGGAGTCATCAGAATCCCTGAAAGAGAGGGAAACAGAGCTGTGCTGCAATTGGGCAGAAGGAGGATGGCAGAGGTCAGTAGTAGAGTGGAGCAGGCAGAGTTGAGCCAGAGAGAGCTGCAGAGTGAAGAGAGCAGCAGCATGACATGGCTGCAGCAGAGTGAGAAGCAGCATGGCAATTGAGGACAAGACCGCGTGTGAAAAGGATGCAGCTTGGCATGCTGTGGAGGAAAGAGCCAGCAGCTGCAGATGGAGTGGGTGCCTACAGAAGAAGGAGCTACGTGTGAGGAGAAGTGATTGGCAGGAGCCAGCAACTGCAGAAGTTAGTACAGATACCCTAATACCACACAGCCTTTGCAAGCACATCAACCCTTTCAGGACTTGCCCCAAAGAGACTGGACCAGTATCCGCCTAGGCCCAGAAAGGGCATTTCAGGTAGCACAGGCCTCTTCCCATGCGACACAGTTGAAAACTACCCCAGTTCAATTCCTCACATTGGGCCTTGAGAGAGACACTTAATCACCTCCCACTACAAAGGCCTGTGAGCCTAGGAGGCTGCAGGAAAAGGACACCTTACTGCCAGGGCCGGCGCCACCACTAGGCAGCTTAAGGCATTTGCCTGTGGTTGCCAGCCACTAGTGGGTGGCACTTTGTAGCAAGGCAGCAGCAGCTGCACCCTGACGTGGAGCCGGGTGAGCAGCGCCCACACCCCCCCTTCCCATGGAGACGGGGTCAGAGGGGACGCACCACCCCTGCGTCTGGTCGGGGGTGGGTTTTCCCCCCGAAGAGTGGGTGAGCGGTGGGGCAGCCGCACACCCCCCATGGAGCCAAGAGAGCGGCTCCCGCACCCCCTCCCACTGGACCAGGTTGGAGCGGGTGAGTGGAGGGGTCGTCTGGTGCACTGGTATGGCTTGCATCAGCCCTGCTTTCTGCCAGCAGCCCAGAGAGAGAGACAGTTCAAGGATGTTTTGTTTAGCCACAGCGCCCTCTATTGGAAGTACAGCCAGTGTATTCAACTAAATACTAAATAGCACTTGCTATTGGAAGCTTATGCAATACCTTGCAAGTAACTATTCCACAGCGGCCTCTATTGGTGACTCTGTTACATTGCTTATGCTCTAAAGCAGCCCCTATTGGTGACTGATATATTTTGTTGTGTCTCAAAAGCGCCCTCTATTTGTGAAACCTGGTATATGCTGCCTATTCATACTCTGCAGCAAAAAACTGTCTGCTGTTAGGGGGCAGCCATTTTCTGATAGTTATTTTTCATTAGAAGTGAACTGCAGGAGGAGACGGAGCCAGGACAAGATATGTGCTGCGGACGGGACCCTGAATGTGGCGGCGGCATGCGGAGGGGTAAGGGGGGTGTGTAAATTTACTTGGGTGGGTGGGAGGGCTAGTAACTATAGCCCCGCAGATCGGCGCCCACAGTCCCTCAGCGCCTCCCCGCCAACGCGGGGGCTGCGAGGCTATAGTTACGCCACTGATCTGCATACATAACCCCAATTAGTTCCATATTGCTCCTATACCACAATACTCTAATGTAGCAAATGGCCTAAAAAAGACCCCCAATAACTTGAATGGGAAATGTTAATGGGAACCTCCCTTTAATTAGGACATGTTGACTACAATCAAGACCAAAGTGTTTAAATGCTCCATAAACAAAAACTTAATAAATCATCACTAAGTGGTACGCCTCCCTAAACTGTACCCCAGCTCATCCTAACACTGTTGGAGAGACTGTGGGCAGTTATGTCCATATCTGGTTGTTTTACCCACTTGTAAAATATGAAGTATTATTATAAATAATAATCTAACTACACCCAACCAAGGGAGGCTTCAGAGGGGGGTTTGCATCAAAGCTTAAAATTCAAATAGGGGAGGCCCAGCAACTCCCATTCCCTACGGACTCACTGGCAGTTGGTATTGCCCCCCTGTTTAAATTTTGGGTTGTGCTGCAGCCCGCCACACCTCTGGAGCCGTCACTGCAACCATATAAAACAGACATAGGGGGTGAATTTGGTTGGATTGCAAAGCAAACACACTCTTTAATGGACAAAACCATGTGCACTGCAGGTGAGGCTAACATAATACGCAGAGAGTTACGTTTGGGTGAGTTATTTTGTTTCAGCAGAAATAAACTGAATGGGAACTAAGGGGGTTATACAGAACTGATAAATAGGCTTTGAATTTGCAGGGCGGGCTCACAGTACATATGCACAAGACCATCTAGCGATAAAATCCAGCTTTATTTCCTTTAACGGCTGGCTGTACATAAGTAGATTGACAAGAACCTGGCATTCGTGGGTGTCATCTGGCTGTTTTATGGGGGCAGATATATGCAACCAAGATCTCTGTATTATCTGATTAATATGTAGTTATTTTCTCACTCAGTGTGCAATTGGGATACAACATGTTTTATTTTTCCTAGACAGAATTACCCCTCCCTATTGGCACCTGAGTGACACACCTCTGATTGAGCAGCTTACCAACAAAAGTGTTGTGCAGTGGAGAGAGGCATAGGTGGGTCAGCATTAGGAGTGATTGCTGACTCCTGAGTGCCATTGGAGAAGCCAGGGGTAGCTCCAGGTAAGCTGGCTCTCAGACGTTATACGCCATTATCATGTGGCCTTACACTGGGCTATTAAGCCCAGACATATATGTTATTGCTTATGGGATGGGTTTGGGAATGTGGTGCCCCCTGTGTTAGTAGGGCTGGTCTGCTCCAGGTTAGCACACCCTAACACTTTATTAACTCTTATTTTTCCTATCACATTGTATATATTTTGTATTTTAATCACACCTTCACTTCCCTACATAGCACTTTGTGCTTCTTAATAACCCTTACTAATTTTCATTTGTGTGCTGCCCTGGTATACTCAGCCTGTGTCGGCATGTTGGGGGCCCACACCCCAGACCCATACCCAGTATTAGAGACCCCCAGTGACAGAGATGCCTTGACGTACGGCCTGGGGGCTTAGCCCTATATCTGCAGATATATGCAACCAAGATCTCTGTATTATCTGATTAATATGTAGTTATTTTCTCACTCAGTGTGCAATTGGGATACAACATGTTTTTTTTTCCTAGAAATAATTACCCCTCCCTTTTGGCACCTGAGTGACACACCTCTGATTGAGCAGCTTACCAACAAAAGTGTTGTTTTATGGAGGTGTAAGGGAAAATAAGGCAAGTAAGTCCTGGGTTACGCACAGACCACACACTGGAAAACTCATTGGATGCTGAGTGTGTTGAGAATTGATTTGCAGCTAGTCGCTGACCTGTGATATTTTCACAAGCAATTTGCAGCCTTGCACTTGGCAGAATTTTATTCTGGCAGGATGGTGGCTATCTGATCGCAGGTCTCTACAAATTAGTAGGGCGCTGATCAGGTCTGAATAACCCATTAAGTTACTTAAATAAAATGAAGGTACTGGTGTTTTATCAAGTGGATCCACAAATCAGCAAAACATGCCACTGACTGATTTACTAGAACAGTGCTAACAATCAAAAAGTGATAATGAACACAGGTTCCCTTGTACACCTTGAATAAGCAGTGCGGATACCTATGATTGATGATGACAGGGGAATAATGCTATTTTTTTTTTTAAGGTCCATCATCTAGTTTAACACTTACTGAGTAATATAGAACTAGCACATTTCTACGGATGATGAATGCTATTTCTGAGGCTGGGAAATACCTTAGACTTCTTGCATCTTGATCATATCTTTTACCAAGTGCAACCTCTGACACATAGTTTATATGCACTTTCTTTATATTTCACCATTGGGTGCCTCTGTTGTTCATTTACATATTTAAAAATTTGATATTTAATAACAAGCGATCATCTATTAAGCCAACTGTACAATTGGTGCAAAAGGAAAGGCGCCCATACACTAGTGCGATTTGGGCACTCTTTCATCCAATTCAAATGGATCGGTCCATTCAATAGGATGAAAAGCATCAAATAGCATGTGTTTCACCTCCGGTTCCGATTTGATGCGCGTTTCTGTACCCATCGGACCGGAGATTGTAAGGCCTACACTATACATTTCTCAGCTTCTGCAGGCCTTGCTGGGATCACATATGATACATCTTATTCAAAAGGACCACATACGATTTATAGTATGTGATCCTGCTGCCCGGGCAGCTACCAGGCAGTTCAAGTGTGATCGTATGCAAAGTATCCCTGCGGAGAAGTTGTATAGTGTATGGACTCCTTAATACTCTGACTCCAAACTTTTTACTAATTTGGTAAGAAAAAAAAAAAAAAGAAGAATTGCCGGTACTTATGTAGTATCTGGGCGCCCGATTTTTTGATTGTATGCCTTAAGTTAAGGCATACAATCAGATGCGATGCGATATCGCATCGCATCGCATGCGACCATCGGATGCGATGACCCGATTTTTCCATAGGAATCCATGTTAAAATGGACTGAGTCCATTTTAACATGGAATTCAATGGGAAAAAGGGGTCCTTTCATACCCCTACTATCCAAGTGGGCATGGAGTTGGATATAAACCTGTGGCGAGCGTAGCGAGCCACCGAGCCCGAAGCGTGGCGAGCGAAGCGAGCCCGGCGAGGGGACGGTATTCTGTGTCCCCTCGCGGGGCTCGCTACACTCGCCACGCTTCGGGCTCGGTGGCTCGCCACAGGTTTATATCCAGCTCCATGCCCACTTGGATAGTAGGGGTATGAAAAGGACCCCTTTTTCCCATTGAATTCCATGTTAAAATGGACTCAGTCCATTTTAACATTGATTCCTATGGAAAAATCGGGTCATCGCATCGCATACATCGCATCGCATACATCGCATCGCATCCGATGGTCGCATGCGATGCAATGCGATGTGCCCGATCCGACCCGATTTCTAAATCGGGCAGCCAGATAGTACATAAGTACCGAATTGCCTTTCTAGAATATCATCAGATTTTCAAGTCCTGGTAAACATTATGAGTCACTTCTCCAAGGATTCAACAGAATGAAAGTCAGAAACTCCCAGTTTTCAGCCTGAGGCCATAACAAAACCTCTCCACACTAAAGTCAAAGCTGCAAAACATGTACTGCTCTCTACACAACGTCAAGCAAAGTGTATTCTTGAAATTTTTTACATTTACAAACTGCTAAATTTAAACTGAGTTTCAATTAAGATTAAGCTTTAAAAAAAAAATTATCACAAAAAAATCTATTCCCTTCACTTAAATGATATATTTTTCCATTTTCCAGTATTTATTTTTTCATAATTTGTTTTAATTTAATTTCAAATATAGTTGGGGATACAGGACAGAACAAAAGGGCTGAAACAAAAGGCAGGTTGAGGGGGGGGGGGGAATCCACACACAGACAAGTGCAAAGTAAAATCTGATACATTCTGAACATGTACTGTACATTGGTCATTAATTAATAGGTCTACAATAACCAACACATGCACAGGAGAGACTACTGCTACTCTTTAATATTGGTAGCTATAACTTAATAAAACATTCTAAACAAGGATGTTCAGAACAACTTAATTTATGGTGAAGAATCAGTGGATTTCCCCATCTCCCCAATAAATTGTATATTCAGTGGGAAAGGGACAAATTCAATTGCTAGCATAATAGTGAAGACTCCTCCAATCACATGTGTGATCAGGACTGTAAACTCATGCCACTTGCCAGAGGTGTTGTGGGACTGGAAAATTATATGAATACTAGCAAGCTCATTTGAAGGTAATGCTTCGAAAACTAGTCTGCTACCTTGTGATTGCCTCTGTATTTGTGCAAGTGTGAGAGAGAAAGAGATGTAGGCCCTGATTCTGGTTCACTCGCAAAGGCAAATTGCTTCTCCAATGGACAAAACCATGTGCACTGCAGGTGGGGCAGATGTACCTTGTGCAGAGATACAGATAGAGCCAATCTCATCTAGCCATCTTTGGATAGCCATGGTGAGCCATGCCGAGCCAAGGCCTATTGTTCTCAGATGCAATACAATACATAGAAAATACAGTAGGGGATAAGCAGAGTAATCCCATTACTCACGTAATCCTATTAAAGGGATAAATGAGGATGGCTCCAGCTATATTTACATTTGAGTGAGTTATATTGTTTCTGTGCAGGGGAAATACAGACTGCTTTATTTCTACACTGCAATATAGATCTCACTTTGAAGTAAACCCCCACCCAACTCTAATTGTAGTTTCATCTGTCCCACCTGCAGTGCACATGGTTTTGTCCATTTGAGAAGGATTTTGCCTTTGCGAGTGAACCAGAATAATGGGCGTAGTTTCACTATCTGCCAACAGATGGCAGTGTTTCAGAGACACACAAAGGAACACTAGACATATAGTTGACTAGCTAAGACAACGGTGAATGGTGGTTTTTGGTCTGTGGATTTGTAGTGAAGGAGGGGTACTCTCACTCCACAATTGGGGGGGGGGGGCGCGGTTGTAATGAAGGGGGTACTGGGACTTCATTCTACAGGGGGGGGAGGAAGCAATGGGCGAAGTAATGATGCAGTGCTCACCCTCACTACTCTCTTTAGATGGGGTGGGGTTTGCAATAAAGGGACAACTCTCCCTCGTTGGTGGAGGGATTATTGTATTGGAGGGGGTATTCTCACTACATCTCCATCTCCATGCTCCACACCACTACTCCGACCCTCTCTTCATACTTTGCTGCAGTACTTCCACCCTCCTTCTATGCTTTTCAAAACAACTCACACCCTTCCTTCCTGCTCTGAACCACAACCCCCACCCTCCCTCTCTGTTTGCGATACTATTCCCAAACTCCCTGTTCTGCACCACTACTCCCACCCTCCCTCCCTGCTCTGCACCAGTACTCCCACCCTGCCTCATCCACACCACTGCCTGCACCCTCCTTCCTTGCTCCACACAGGAAAGATTGTGTGTGTGTGTGTGTGTGTGTGTGTGTGTGTGTGTGTGTGTGTGTGTGGGGGGGGGGGTAATAGTGGTTGAGGAGCTGGAGGTGTCTCAGAGATATCAATGTAAGGGGCCCCAAGATATCGAATGTCAACCTTGTATGTAAGCATTTCAAGTTGTGACAGAACAGCATGGCACCAGCCACGGCGGGTTCTCTCTGCAACCTGCTAGATTCTGAACCTGCTACAGATAAAGTCCCTGCCCTATTTACCAAGAGGTGCTGTGCTACAAGAAAATGGCCACCAATCTCCTAGACACAGCTGTAATATGGAAAGTCACAGAAGTACTTCATGACTAAATCATATGGCATGAACAATTTCATCATGCAGTTGTTCCTAATAAAGAGATCAGGCTGCTTTTTTTCACAAAAATGTCTCTGCCCTCATTATGGCTTTAATGTGTTAGCCATCTGTAAAATAGAAAATTAGATGGTTTCTAGACAGTTGAATTAGAAGATTAGGAAAATTCACTCAATGATACAGCAAAAACAGTTTCTTTTGACTATTTAACTAGATCGCTTACAAAATGGCCGCTGTGTGTGTAGAAGCGCAGTGATAGCGATGCACGGCACCACACGCCTCTATCCCCGTGGTGATTAATATTCAGCATGCTGGATAAATCTAGTTAATTGCTGGGGTCGCCGGGGTAAGGACCAGTGTTCTCACAGAGAACACGGGCCCTGACAGATCACTTAGCAGAACATCGCTGTGAAGCGCTGTGTGATGACGGGTCTGAGCGATCCTGCATCGCTCAATGCTCATCTCCCCGTGTGTAGGTCCCTTAAGATCACCATTTGTTTCTTACTGTATGTGTTTAGAAAAGCATGTCTTTAAGGTAAATCAGAAAATAGAAATGTCAAATACTCTGCTTCTCTTATCCGTGTGTCCTACTTGTAGACTCTGTTCTTATTTACTCTATTGACCTGGTGGACCATCAGAAAAGAGCTCATCATTTACGGAATATGAGGTGATCAAAATAATGGCAATGTAATGGGTTATATTATTCCGTGCTGCAGAGGCAAAAATAATGTATGTATCTTCAACTACCCTACCTGTATGTTGTTTTTCTTATATAAATGAGTGCTATTCACAGAATGAATATAAAAAGCATCATCACTGTCTAGTTTTCTATTATCTCCCATTGCATACGTAACTGGTGATGTAAAACCCAGAGACACATCATTTTATCATTAGTCTGTTCCTGAGAGTAACAAGAAGTGCTATTATACAAAAAACATACTTTTTATGATTACAACCAGGGTTTCCATTTTTCCCATTTTTTGGCAATGTCAATCATAGTAATGGAACGCGCAAATAATCAACACAAATCAATATGAAAATAGTGACAATTGTTAGTATGTGAAATTTATGAATATTGAGGTCACAAAAGGTCTGCAGTAGGTCCAAATGGGTGTGGATTATTAGACAAACATTGTCTAGAACAGACAATACGTATACTCCAAAAGGTCTACATGCAAAAGTTCGACAGGGTCAAAAGGTTGACATAGGAAATGTGTCTGCCCACTTATGATGTAAATTCTAATGGATCAGGCTGTGTGAATGGAGAACACACTGCAAGATCCGTTTATAGATATATCTGCAGATCAATTGATCTCCCTGCACATGTTACATCTGACCCTCCCGCAGTGCACATGTTTTGCCCATTAAAGATCTTGCTTTGAGATACTTACCGATTGACCCCAAAGTTAGAGCAAGTTAGTAGATTGCATGTCATATTGTATATACTGTACTATTTGTAAGGCCCTTCTGACGGACAGGTGAAAGTTTATGCTTATGCAATTCTCAAAAGTTTTGTAAAGTTGTTTTAATGTTTTACATTTAATGGAGCCTTATAGGAATTTACCCCTTTGGTGGAATGCTGGAAATATCTCGGGCTGAGCTGTGCTGCAGGAGCGGGCTCTCCCGAGAAATTTCCGGGCACCAGGTGTTCAGAATAGACTGGAAATGCGTGGAAATGAATGTTATTAAGGTTAATTATATCATAGGGGCAAAAAATAAATACAATCCAGTGATTTTAGTAGTTTTTATGCATTTAAAAAAAAAAAATCAGAACCCAAAACATTGAGGGGGTGTTTTTGGCAAAACCCAGTAGAAACAAAAACCTGAAGGAAATCAGAACACAAAATGTGAAAAGTGGCCGGTGCACATCCCTAGTCAAAACACATCCGATTTGGCTTGTTTTCATCCAATCCATCGGGAATCTGATGAAAACAGGCCAAATCGGACATGTGTATTTAGTCATACCTCCCAAAATATAACATAGGCAAGTTGCGACTCTCGCGCAGAAGGTGTGCGCTGAAATATGGGGTGTGACCTAGAGACCAGGGGGTGTGGGCTCATAAGAGACCACTCCCTCATTTTTGCAGGGGGCATGGCCAGAGCTCTGTGAGCTGTTCCCCTCTGTCCCCTAGAGTAGAGGCTGTGAGCATGCGCACAGCATCTATTCACCGCAGCGCCGGGCAGGGGGGCTCCCAACTGTAACCCCCCACAGCATGTAACACTGCTAGCCCTGGGTAGGTCTGTCCCCCAAAAAATGGGACAGTCCCATGAAAATCAGGACAGTTACCAGTCTCCACTGTTTAATACTGTATGTATGAAAACCAATCGCTGTTATCAGTGATAATTTAACTATTTAGAGAGACAATAACTGATAGACTTCCGCAGCAACCTAACACAGAGACACCTTATGATGGGAAAATGGCCTTCTGTTTATGTGTCCAAACATATTATGCACATAAATTACATGTTTTAAAAAAAATAGAACATACGTAATTCCCAGATTCAATAGCTAATACTGTATATGGTCACTTGACAGAATCTATTTATGCGTCAACACTGATTTGAGTGTGGTTTGTAATGTAGGTTATATATTATGTGTTCCTTTCAGTAACCACAGAAATGACTACAAACAATAAAAGTAAAAAAGTCAAGATTTCAAACTGCAGCATGGACACAGTTTACCCTTTAATGATTTTTGTTCTTTATACTTACCATTTGTGTAAAACTAAAGGTAGAGGTGGTGAATTGTGGAGGGATTTTTTTTTATTATTACTGGAAGCTCTTGTTTTTAATCATTTTTGTACAAAACCATCACTAGATTCAATTTTCAAAGGCAGCCAGCAAATCTATCAAACAGACTTGTCCGAGTCAACAGAGAATTGCAAAACTAGCCATTCAGACAGCATCGTGCACAGACAGTGCTCAGGAAGCCTTTTCCAAAAAAGTTCATGCCAGCTTCATTCAAAAACTGAAGTAATTTATCATTAGTAGCACCATTCTTACCCACAGGAAGAATATTGTACAAAGCCTACAGACAAAAATGACAAAATAGCAACCCTTTGCAGAAACACAATTTAATATCAGCATATTGAAATCTACTTTAGTTTTCCATTTGTCAAGGTATCATACAGAAACAAGGCAATTCAGTGGGATGCCACCTCGCCCAATTAAATCAGAAATGTACGGGGTATGGGCAAAAAATAAATAAAGAAGATATTCTATACACACACAGGCACAAAACACTGTGATTCCAAGTCTCCAACATATTTTCTGTATCATCCGCTGTGTAGTATTGTTCTCCATACAGTATATGATTAAACTTGGTACGTGAGCACAACATGCTGCATAATTATATATGTTTTGAACATTCCTACAGCTCTAGCTGAAATGTTGCATAGCAATCAATAAGCCCTTACATCTCTGGCAACGCATGAGAGCCATGCCATGCATCACTGTCAGGAGTGTCTGTGCTCTTTACTGCAAGGAAAAAATGATGAGCTTCTGTCAACCTTCTGAAGATTTAGCAAAATGAAAAAAAGAACCCACATCGAAATAATTTTATTAACCCATGAGCTTTTAGTATTTAATGCTTGGGTGTTATGGAAAGACATCCTTAAGTTCACCAGGTATAATAAAAATATGTGTGTGTGTGAGTGTACATATATACAGAAAGAAAAGGTAGCACTGTATGATACCGAAACATCAATTTAAACTTACTACTGTGTCCCGTGTTTTGGGGGCTGTGAGAATCTCTCTTTCTCTCTCTCTCATATCTCCATATCTCTCTCTCATATCTCCATATCCAATAAAAAAAAACAGAACTCATCAGTTTTTAGTAGACAGTGTCAATAACATCCAGAGTTTTAATCCATGGAGAGGAAAAGCCTGCCGACGATCGGTGAAGGCAGTGGCAACAAAAGTATAGAAAACCAAACACCGAGAGGGGGAACTGGGACAACTACATATCTGCTACATGTGGCTTCACCATCTTTGAAGTTGTTTCTGACAATTACACATCACATAGAGGCCTAATCACAACAGTGGGCACCGAGAACAGCTGCATAGAATAGGTTTGTGGCAGTGGTGCCTTCATCCACCACTTGACTTGAGGTTACGAGGCTCTGCAAACAATTAGGTATTTTAGTTTTCTACTTCTGCCAAAAAAGAATATTGACTAGGAGTATTTTCAATTAAAGTCAGATCCATTCGACATTCTTTTGTCGGAATGGATCTGACAAGCCCTATTCAATTGAGCGGCCAAATCTGACTGTCAGATGGATTTGGCCGTTCCTGTGTCCACCATTCCGGTGTCTGTCATTTCTGTGTCCTTTGTGCTGCTGTTGTCAGCAACTCTGTGTGTAAAATCACAGGGAGCTGCTGGAGGAAGACGCACTAGCAGCCTGCGGCCAGGAAGCGCTGCTCGGAGGGCCGGGGGGGAAGGAGGCTGCTACTGCTCACCTGGTGCCATCCTCCCTGCCTCAATCAGACTTTTTTTTTAAGGCTGGATTGAGATTGCCAGAAACGGGGCCCAAACCTGCTGGATTTGGTCGGAATCCCTATTAACCTATTGAAGTCAGAAACAGCAAGACGGCAGTTCAGACAGCAATTGAAGATACCTCTATATTATCAAAATCGGTACAGTCATTTTTGAGTAGCACAGTAAAAACTCTAAAAATGATCAATTCAGTCTAGACACTTCATAATATTAACTAATAAAGAATATATATATTTACCCTCCACGGCATGGATAAAATAGGCTATTTTGCATATATTCAGGTAATTTGTGTAATAGGGAAGAGATTAAAAAATATATATAAAGTACTTATTTGTACTTAATTTGTTTAAAAAAGTGTCAAATATATTTCATAAATCAAATAAAGAAACGCAAACTCTTTAAAAATGAAAACTAAAATCATAGTTGACTATTGACTTTTTTAACCCAATTTACAGCAAAAAAAAAAAAGAGCTAAACCACTCCATTTTCAGAATTGATGGAGCTTTCAAAACCACAGTGTGTGACTTATTTTCCTCTAGGTGCAGCTTAGAGTGTGTAGGCTTCCAAGCAAAATGGGGTGGTCCTGGCCAAATACTGAAAGACTTATAGATCAGTCATCATTGTAGTGTAAATCCCTTTTCAAAATAATGTCTCTCGCTCAGAGTACACTTGTGCTTAGACTCGGTTCACTTGTCAAATACAAAATGTCAGGTCATTGAATACACAGGGGCAGTGCCATCTCGTCTAAAACTCATTTTCTGCCACAATTTTGATAGAGAAATGGGATTTTCAAATGTAAAAATAATACAAAGTATTGCAGATAACAAAAGTGCCTTGTGTACACCTTTTGTTGTAGTGACTGTGTCTACAAAGCCAATACACAATGCACACAGAAACTGTATTTTAGTGTTAAGTTTGCCAAGTCTACCTGAAATACCTCCTAAACCTAGAATTTATTACTTTAAGCATGTCTTTATTTTTATAGAGATAACAAGAAGTTGGACTATTCTCCTAATAGAAATATGAAACTAGATGTTTATTCTTTTAAAACCTATAGTAGCTTCCTCTTCTTATGCTGTGTACACACAGTGAGATTTGACATACAGTATATAGACTATATAGTCAAAATCGCATGTGGATCATATGCAGATCGCACAGGTTTTTTACCTTGGGACGCCGATGCGCACTCCCGTGACAGCGCAAATAGAAACCCAGATAGACAGGGCAGCAATGACTATATAGTGCAATTCTAATTCAGATTGTATGAATTGTATGTAAATAGTACAGAGTTAGCAAAGATTGCATAGCACTTAAATCTTAAGTCAAGTAGCAAGGGAATCTCACCGTGTGTACACACCATTAAAGGACTGGCATCTTCAATTAGGGCACATAAAATATTTGTAATCACTATTCCCATGCCAGGGGCTGGAAAGTGCCCTACGATGGGAGCAGAGAAACACTTGGTCGGACGCTGATCGGTCAGTTGCTTGGAGTCCGAGGCTGCACTGTGCCCCCGGGGAAACTCGGGGGTGCCGAACATGCACAGGTGACCCCAAAATCACCATGCACTAGTAAGCACTTGCACTGTGCACTTTCTGCACGCTTCACGTCCTTACCTCGTTCTTTTGGATGGGGTAGGACAATTTTTCACACCCCCCACCCCGGCCTTCTGGCTGAGGTACCTTTATTATTTATTTCTCTTCCCCTCTCACGTTCGTCACTTTTCACGTTCCTTGTTTTTTGTAGTTTTGGCACTTTTTTTGGGTAGTGTGGTCGACCCTTACGGGCCTTCCATTTCCCCAATGTGCCGAAGCTCTCGCCTTTTGGGGAGAGCTTCGGTCCCCTCGAGGACGACCCCGAGCCGCAAGTCGGAGGGAAGTCTAATGCGGGTCTCTCCAAACCTTTGGGTGCGGAGGACCCACCGTCCTAACCCTTCCGGGGGTTGAGAAATGAGGGTCTCTCTAAGCTTCGGCGAAGAGGACCCACCATTCCCTATTTTCCCCTCTTCGTCCTTATGACTGAGAGGGGTTAGTGGAAAAAACGGGGCCCTTCTCCTTCGGGAGAAAGCCCACTTCGATCGCACGGCCCCCTTTGCATGGGTTTAGATACAGCACTGGTGGTAGGGAGCACACCTCGGGCTCCTGAGTTTCTTCAAACTCTATGTCGTTATATAGCGGTCAATGTTTTTTCCCTAAATACTGTATGAGATCCTGTAGGTGAGAATTGAATTTACCTTAATGCATAGCTAATAAATTACAAAGCTCTGAAGCAACTGCAGGGACACCCAGTTGTATCGAAAGGGGGGTGGGGGTACTCTTTACCCAGGTCCAGTGACCCATGTTAGGTTGACATGCATTGGGTCGATCACAGAAGGTCAACATGACTTTGGTCGACACATGAAATAGGTCAACATGGTTAAGCTTGACCGGGTTAGAAGGTCATCACAAGCATAAGGTTGACAGTCAAAAAGTCAGCATGAGTTGCCCCCCCCCCCCCCGAATGTTGACACAGTCGACATGGACACAATAAAAGAGTACCGCATGCGCTCACCATGCTTCTGCACACTATTCTACTATCCCTCTACACCCTAGTGGATGGTAGGGCATGAAATACCACCTGTCAGCACACATCGGCTCAAAAAATTGTGAAAACTCATTTCGGCCTTTTGACTGTCGACCTAGCCATTGTCAACCTAATGTTTGTGTTGACCTTCCAAACATGTCAACTTTAACCATGTCGATCAATGTCATGTGTCAACCTAAACCATGTCGACCATCAGTGGTCGACCCAAATGCATGTTGACCTAATGACCATATACCAACAGGGGCAGCACCTAATTATAGGGCAGACAGTGGGACCCCCAAAGTAAGACAGCAGACACAGCACACTCTCCTACGTTGAAGTGAAGTTGACACCAATTGGCAGGGATTTATATAGGATCCAAAATCTGCAAGAATCCAACAGCAGGTTGATGACATTTTGTCTAGCTCCGGAATCCAAATCTGGCGGGAAAACCCAACCCGGGCCTGTATCCCGGCACAGATCTGGAAGTTCGGGGAGATCTGAACCCACTCATCCCTAATTATTATTACATTTATCCTTGGAGAAGTTCGGCTAGATGCGAGAGAAGTCGCATAGCTGGAACCAACAGAATTGGACCTGGGGGCCAATGGAGAGGGAATAGTCAATAGTGACACCTAAGCAGTGGAGTTGGGAAATGGTGGAGATGATGTTGTTGTCTACAGTAACGGAGATATTGGGGAGGTGAAGTCTCTGAATAGAGGAAAGATGACGAGTTCAGTATTGTACATGTTGAGCTTCAAGGATCACTTAGACATCCAGGAGGAGATGGCAGAGAGGGTAGCTGGATACCAAATTAAGGACAGGGTAGCTGGATACCAAATTAAGGACAAAGGTGGAGATGCTAGGAGAGGTACAGTTGCTTGAGGTATTGAAGGTCAAAGAAGCTTACCCAGGGAAGAGGTGTAATGGGAGAAGAAAATGGGGGCCTAGGACAGAATCATCGGGGACCCCACCAGAAGAATGGAAGGGAGATAGGTGGAGCCTGTCAATTTGTAGGTTTCAGCACATGGACCCCAAATTAGTGTACTGTATACCTTTGGATGGCTTGCTCTTCTTGCCATGCTTTCGGTAAGGTGCTCTTCTTCTCTCTCTCTGTGTGCTCTCCTTCTTGCTCTCTCTCTGCGCTCTCCTCTTCTCTCTCTGCGCTCTCCTCCTCTCTCTCTGCGCTCTCCTCCTCTCTCTCTCTCTCTGCGCTCTCCTCCCTGCTGCCCTCCATCTTTCTGTGCTCCTTCTCTCTTGCTCTCTCTGCTTTCCTTCTCTTTGCTTTGGTCTCAGCTGCCCTCCATCTCTTTCTCGGCTTCTTTCGCTCTTCATTCACCTTCTCTCTTTGCTCTCCTTCTTTCTCTCTTTATTCTCTGAGAGTGTGTGCACCCTGGCACCACTCCCCCTACTGTGCAATCCCATTGCCCATAATGGTGCCCCCCCCAGGGGCAGATCCAGGATAAAATGACAGGGGGTACCATGATAAGAGAGGGTTTGGGAGGAGGGGGGTGTTAGTGGCGCCAGTGTACATGCTAAAAGAGAGATGAAAGAGAGGAGAGCAGAGAAGGCGGAAAATAGGCCCTGGCATTTAAAGTACACAGGCCCACCTTGGCGACAAAAGTGAAGGATGTAGCTGTGCACACTCAGAAGGAGCGCTCTGGAAAATGGGTGTGGTCACTCCAAAGGGGGGCGTGTCCTTGAGTGTAGTGTACCACACCATATATAACTTCTACACAATATGCAACAAAATACTAGACCCCATTATACTTGCCCCTTACACATAATGCCAAATTGATTGAGCCAAAATTCACATAATGCCACATGAATTGTGCCAGAAATCATATAATGCCACATGGATGGAGCCAAAGTTTACATAATGCCCCATGGATTGAGCCAAAATTAACATAATGCTACGTGGCTCTAACTGTGCGGAGTTTGTATATTCTCCCCGCACTTGCGTGGGTTTACTCCGGGTACTCCAGTTTCCTCCCACAATCCAAAAATATACTGGTAGGATAATTGGCTTCCAACAAATTAACCCTAGAATGTCTGTGTGTGCGCTGACATGTGGTAGGGAATATAGATTGTAAGCTCCACTGGGGCAGGGACTAATGTAAATGTTCAAATATTCTCTAAAGCGCTGCGGAACACTGTATGTGTGCGCTATATAAGAAACTGTTAATAAATAAATAAAATTAATTAATTGAGGTAAAATTCACATAATGCCACATGGAGTGAGCCAAAATTAACATAATGCTACATGGATTGAGCCAAAATTCACAATATGCTTCATAAACAGGGACATTGCGCGCCAAAGTCGCACATGAAAAATTTACACAATAATGCCCATTACACGTTAAGCCACACACCATAATGTCCATTACGTATTATGCCAAACAACATAATGCCTATTAAAAATGATGCTACATAAGTGCTGCTCACCTACATGCTCATTGCCAAGTGTTCCATGCCCATTGCCAGGGGTTCCATGCTTGTTGCCATGTGTGATAACATGCTCATTACCAAGGGGGAATACATGCTCGCAGTAACTGGCGGACAGCCGCCACCAGGCAGAAGTGACAGCCATTAATAGCTAAGCAGAGAGCGGGGGGCTGCCCAGCTGTATTCAGAGCACAGCAGGTCCCGGCTATTTTAAATAGAATACCCCTTTTAATAAAAATACCTCTTGCACACCGGGAAAACACCCTTGCACTGACCCATTTACATGACATCATATTGAAGAACTTTTGAGTGGGCTTCGAATGATTTTGGTCCCGTGAAACTGGGCCGTTTGGATCCAGAGAAATCTGCCGTCAAAGAACATGAACAGCCATGAAATTACATTTCAGAAATAAAAAAACGTGGTTTACCTGCAATATCTCTGGAACCAAATGACCCATATGGACCAGCCTGGAATCAGATAGAAGGCCCAGCCATTTGGATTTGAATGAGATCAACCATAAGCTTCTGTGATGCCACGGGTTTGGGGGATTGGCAGCCTTCTGTACCGGGTGGGGGTTGAAATGAGTGGGTCCCATGTTATCCTATGGGGAAAACGTTCAAGCTTTGTCTGGTGGTATCTCCAGATCCCAGGGGGCTAACGATGCAAGGCCGGTTAATTGGAAAGCCCTGGTACCCGCCCCCCCCCCCCCCCCAAATCTGTCCATGCCCGCCCTATAATTATCTTCTGGATCCACCCCATGTAGGCCCCATAGCCAGATTGCATTCATAGATAGCGAATAATCTTTCAAGGATGAAAGCTATGGGACTATTTTATATAGGAGAGGAAACAAGTTGACAAAATGACAATAACCTATCCCTTGACAAATTTGTTGCAGCATTAAAATTGCTGGTGTATATAGTTCACTTATTAGATTTATTTTAATATGATGAAAAACAAAGCAAAAAAAAAAGTGCACATTTCATGGCAATAGTATATCTTCTTTCAGTCAATCTAAACTCAACTTTTCTTTTAAAGTTGGTTTAAGTTTAATATTTCACAATGCGCTTCTACTATAACAAGAATATATACTGTATATTGTATACACTCACCAATTTTAATCTCTCAAGCGGAATTCTGCTGGTGTCTATTTCAGATCTCTCCATAACATTTTTAAATCTGACTTCTGGAACAGCAATTGCACACATTACATGTGCCCATCTAAAAAATAAAATATACAAGGTTCATTAAGTAAACAAATTACTGTAACCACACTAAAAATCTTTCTGAAAACATTGACATAAAAACATTAACAACAGATGTTTAAAAATATATTACCTCACCTCCATATCACATGACAATGCAACAAAATCATGTCTTCATTTCACCTATGTAGCATAAAAGCCTAATCAACAATAAGAACTACAGTAGTATCTGTTACCCATGTTGACTGCACTACAATTGTAAAACAGGACATTTTTTCTGTTTTGCTCAATTTCTTCCCAAGAAGTTTATAACCTAGATACAGTAGATGGATTTTGTTTTTTTATATTATCAACAGTATTGTTTTATATAAGGATCAATAATACAATATCATGGAGCAGCAATACATCCTTTATCAGGGTTAGAAGCCTGGCAGTAGCCAACACATTTACATTTTGTAATGATAGCCAGGTTAAACAATAGGACTGTGCTTATTATGGGTACATGGAAACAACATGCAAATTATATATCATCCCTTGAATCAATATACCTTGAACTCCCTCCTGGAGCTCCTAGAAAAATAATACTGTGCATACACACTGAGCGATTTCATAAACTACCAAACGATATATGCGAGTCAAAAGACTTTAAGAAATTTTTAAGTTTGAGCCTAATTTAAATACTGAGCAGGAAATTCTGGAGGAGTTGGCGAGACTTCAGGAAGGGACAGATGGTAGAAAATTTACACACTGTGGCCAATGAGGGTAGGCTTATACTTGCTTAATGCTGTTACATTGCTAAATTGCTTTGCTTTGATTTGGGCTTGCGTTAACAAAGTGGGTGTACTTTATTCTTTTTTTGATGGATCCTTTTCACAATCGTGTTGTGGCATCATATGCTGCAGCTGCAGTGGTAGCGGATAAAAAGAGGGCCCAGAATATGCTTAATACTTGTGAAAGGGATTAGCACACAAAATAGAGGACAGAAGTGGTCAGGGAGTGGCTCTGATGACGCAGGTCCAGTAAACCTGTTGTTCATCAATGGTAACGTAGACACTGCACAACTTGCTCCTAGTCATTAGAGCCATTTTCAAAATTGAGCTGCATGTACAGATGATAGAAAACATCTCTAGCAAGCTACGGGAGAATGCATCACTAGCGATATAGTCAGGGCCGGTGCAAGGCACCGGAGCGCCCCAGGCAAGTCGGGGTGAAGGCGCCCCGGTGTCTGCCGCCCGGGTACCTGTCCTGCGGCGCTGTGCGTATATAAAGCTGGCGGCGGCAGCGGGGGGTCCCTGCAGTCAATAAGAAATAACAAGCGCTATCCGCTGGGCTATGCGGAAGCGCTTCTGTTTTGGAAACACTGGCCGCACGGCGCACGCTGATTGGCTGAATATCAGCGTGCGGCCAGTGTTTCCAAAACAGAAGTGCTTCCGTATAGCCCGGCGGATAGCGCTCGTTATTTCTTATTGACTGCAGGGACCCCCCGCTGCCGCCGCCAGCTTTATATACGCACAGCGCCGCAGGACAGGTACCCGGGCGGCAAGGGGGGCGAAATACCGCCCTATCCAAATGCCTAGATTTGCCTAGTGGTGGCGCCGGCCCTGGATACAGTATGTGCACACTGAAAGATTTAAAAAAAAATGTCATTAGGACATGTCATTATCAGCAAATTCATGTATCATCATCTCCAAATCATTCTCCTTGTGGACAAATCTATTTAACTTGTAATAATAAAGAAAAGAACAACCACTGAAGTACAGATTTTGTTTTCAATTCACTTTGAATACATATTTTAGGCATATAAAAAGCACTAAGGAATTTTCAAGAAAATGTTAACCCTTTGAGTGCCAACATCTCTGTGAGAGATCGTCAAGATAGCCACCAAAAATGCCAGCGTCGCTCACATTTGTTATGTAATTTCAAATAAAAAAATTTGTGTAAAAAAATATAATATATCCTATATAAGGTAAACATTATAAGTCATTATGATGAATAAAAATGTTTGCTTGGCAATTTTCAAACCTATTTTGACAAACTCACTTGACATTCAATGGTTTAATAAACATGGATGTATTGATTACTTATTAAATGCT
Organism: Crinia signifera; assembly: GCF_055691185.1. Classification (NCBI taxonomy): domain Eukaryota; kingdom Metazoa; phylum Chordata; class Amphibia; order Anura; family Myobatrachidae; genus Crinia; species Crinia signifera. Next base: position 296,377,631 of record NC_139217.1, read on the forward strand.
ACTTCTGAACACTTTGTGGATTACTAACTGTCAGCCGAACGAAACGCCCCGACCAAATCAGGAGTGCAGACTGACTTTTTTTTAATCCAGAGGTATGACATAGTGAAGATAGCGCTGGATAAGCATATAATTCTCTGGACTACAATTTTTTTTTTTTTTACAGAATATAAAACCCCCCCCAAAATCTTTGTTTTATCTTTCTTGTCTGTATTAACAACTGAATTTTTATTTGTGAAATAATTGCACATAACTGTAATGGATTCACCCCTTCAGTTTGGGGTTTTTGTATAGATAAAAAAAAACTTTTGTGATAATATTTACATATATCTGTGGAAAAATATGATGAATAAACAAGACAGATGAGAATCTTAATGCTGTATGGATATCTAAAAGAAACCTTTATACGTTTTGCACTACTTTTCTACAGTATTCCATGCTGACGATCACTTTTAAATACTTTTTAAAAAAGTGTTAAAGACACCTTTATATGCTTGGCAATCTCCTGTTCCACCAGTGAGAGGGATGCGCCCATATATTATTTACATGGGATGAAAATCTTTATGGTCAAAGCTGTGTGATCTCTACACCACTTGATAAAGAAACCTGGATATATGGGATACTACATAACTGAGTCTGAGTATGCTGATATACACAATACTTCTAGCAAGCAATTCTTGACAACACTGAGGGTTTAAAGCAACAACTTAAGGTACTTATGAGTTATCCGGGCGCCCGATTTTTTGATTGTATGCCTTAAGTTAAGGCATACAATCAGATGCGATGCGATGCGATATCGCATCGCATCGCATGCGACCATCGGATGCGATGACCCGATTTTTCCATAGGAATCAATGTTAAAATGGACAGAGTCCATTTTAACATGGAATTCAATGGGAAAAAGGGGTCCTCTTCATACCCCTACTATCCAAGTGGGCATGGAGTTGGATATAAACCTGTGGCGAGCGTAGCGAGCCACCGAGCCCGAAGCGTGGCGAGCGAAGCGAGCCCCGCGAGGGGACGGTATTCTATGTCCGCTCGCCACGCTTCGGGCTCGGTGGCTCGCTACGCTCGCCACAGGTTTATATCCAACTCCATGCCCACTTGGATAGTAGGGGTATGAAAAGGACCCCTTTTTCCCATTGAATTCCATGTTAAAATGGACTCTGTCCATTTTAACATTGATTCCTATGGAAAAATCGGGTCATCGCATCGCATCGCATCGCATCCGATGGTCGCATGCGATGCGATGCGATGTGCCCGATCCGACCCGATTTAGAAATCGGGCGCCCGGATAACTCACAAGTACCCAACTTAATTAGGACAAATCAAACAATGACCCTTATTCAGATCTGATCGCAGTACAAATTTGTTCTGAAAATGGGCAAAAGCATGTGCACTGCAGGTGGGGCAGATGTAACATGTGCAAAGAGAGTTAAATTTGGGTGGGGTGTGTTGAAACTGAATTCTAAATTGCAGTGTATAAATAATGCAGAAAGAAGAATTTTACCAAATAACCCACAGCGCAAAAACTCAGCCCAGGAAATACAACAAAAGCCTTCACCGTGGCTTTAAAACATAGACCATACAACAACTTTTGTGTATATCCACTGGCGAGTTTACAAATATATAACACTTACACAATGTGCTAAGGTATATTCATAAAGAGTCTCTATGATCTAAAAAGAAACTCAAAGAGAAAAAAAGACCATAGTGCAATATTGTCTGAAATCAGATGCTGGTTTGATGCTGTAATTAATGCACTCACATTTCAGATAGATATTGTAGGCATATCACAAGGTCTTTTCCATCCTCTCCGGTAATTCACATGCAAATGTCCCTGTGGACTTGATTAGAGGTATATATAGTGCAGAGACGTTTTCAAAAGTAAAACATTACACTTTATTAGATACACTCACATGTGGTAGATAAAATCAAGCAGAAAAAACCCCCTCAGGGTAACAGGATCCCGGAACTGTGCCCTGGAACATGCAGGTCCTTCAAGCAGCCGACCAGCGGTGGATGTTGGAAAATGCAGTCCCCCTCTTGTGGCCTCAGGAACAGGATCCGTTCGGTGGTGTTCACTCAGCTTAAGCGCGCTTTCGGGCTAATATGCCCTTCCTCAGAAGCTTCTGAGGAAGGGCATATTAGCCCGAAAGCGCGCTTAAGCTGAGTGAACACCACCGAACGGATCCTGTTCCTGAGGCCACAAGAGGGGGACTGCATTTTCCAACATCCACCGCTGGTCGGCTGCTTGAAGGACCTGCATGTTCCAGGGCACAGTTCCGGGATCCTGTTACCCTGAGGGGGTTTTTTCTGCTTGATTTTATCTACCACATGTGAGTGTATCTAATAAAGTGTAATGTTTTACTTTTGAAAACGTCTCTGCACTATATATACCTCTAATCAAGTCCACAGGGACATTTGCATGTGAATTACCGGAGAGGATGGAAAAGACCTTGTGATATGCCTACAATATCTATCTGAAATGTGAGTGCATTAATTACAGCATCAAACCAGCATCTGATTTCAGACAATATTGCACTATGGTCTTTTTTTATCTTTGAGTTTCTTTTTAGATCATAGAGACTCTTTATGAATATACCTTAGCACATTGTGTAAGTGTTATATATTTGTAAACTCGCCAGTGGATATACACAAAAATTGTTGTATGGTCTATAAATAATGCAGCCAGTATTTACCCTGCACAGAATTAAAATTACTCACACAAATCTAACTATCTCTCTGCACTTGTTACATCTGCCCCACCTGCAGTGCACATGGTTTTGCCCATTTTGAGAACAAATTTGTACTGTGATTTGATCTGAATAAGAGCCAATATTTGTTCCTTTTAATTTTCCCTTACACGGCCTGCCAGATGAAAAAAAAAACTGAGGGAAACAACAGGTGAATAGACTGTATACTCCACTGTATACTCTGCCTGCCCTCTCTCCTCTATTACCCTTCGATGCTCCAACCCCCAACCATGGCACTCGCCTATCACCCAATTCCTTAAAAAATGCTCTCGCACTGCTGAGTGCTTCTGGAAGAAATCACGCTCCCTTGCGGATTATCTCCATTTCAAATTCATTCTTTCCTCCTTCAGCTCTGCCCTTGCTCTGGCCAAGGAATCCTACTTTAAGTCCCTCATCCTTTCCCAATCATCCAACCCCAGCAGGCTCTTCACCACCTTCAACTCCCTGCTCTCACCCTCTCCTCCAGCTCTTCCGTCCTCCATCGTAGCCACTGATTTTGCTACTTACTTTTCAACCAAAATCTCCTCTCTCAGGACTCCCATCACTGCTGCCATGACCACACCCTTTCCCTCTTCCCCTCCTTCCCACCCCTGTCCTCATTTTAGCCCACCACTGCCGCTAAAGTCCACTCTATCCTTCAATCCGCTTCTCCCTCCACCTGCCCACTCGATCCTATCCCCTCCAATATTATCCGTTGTCTCAGTCCGTCAGTCTGCTCTCACCTGGCTCACCTCTTTAATCTTTCCCTATCCTCTGGGATCTTCCCTTCCTCCTTCAAACACGCTCTTGTCTCCCCAATTTTCAAAAAAACTAATCTGGACCCCAACTCTCCATCCAACTACAGGCCCATCTCCCTCCTCCTTTTTGCCTCCAAGCTCCTAGAACAGGCATGTCCAACGTTGGCCCTCCAGATGTTTTGAAACTACACATCCCAGCATGCTTTGCCACAGTTTTGCTAATAGAGAATGCTAAAACTATTGCAAAGCATGCTGGGATGTGTAGTTTCGAAACATCTGGAGGGCCAACGTTGGACATGCCTGTCCTAGAACGTCTGACCTATAATCATCTCCTAAGCCACCTTACTGCTAACTCCATTCTAGACCTCCTCCAATCCGGGTTCCGCCCTTTACATTCCACTGAAACTGCCTTGACCAAAGTCACTAACGATCTACTATCGGCTAAATCCAAAGACCTCTTCTCTATCCCCATCCAGCTTGATCTGTCGGCTGCCTTTGACACTGTTGACCACCATCTCCTGCTCAACACCCTCTGCTCCTTTGGCATCACTGGCACAGTCCTCTCCTGGTTCACATACCTCTCCGATCGCTCCTTCTCCATCTCCACTCTGAGCTCCTCCTCTCCTACTACCCCGCAGCCACAGTCGGTGTTCCCCAAGAGTCAGTCCTTGGCCCTCTCTTCTCCCTCTACACCACCTCTCTGGGTACCCTCATCAGCTCCTATGGTTTCCATTACCACCTTTATGCTGATGATACCCTAATCTAACTCTCCTCCCCCGACCTATCCCCATCACTCCTGTCCAAGGTCTCCGAATGCCTCACGGCGATCTCAGCCTGGATGACCCAAAGCTTCCTGAAACATGGCTAAAACTGAACTTCTAGTCTTCCATCCCCCGAACATCCCCTCTTCTCCCACTATCTCCATCAGCATTGGTGAAACCGAGATCACCTCCACCGACCAAACGCGCTGCCTCAGTGTCATCATTGACTCCTTCCTCTCTTTCACCCCCCACATTCGTGCTCTCTCACAGTCTTGCCGCTTTCACTTACGCAACATCTCACGCATCAGACCATTCCTCTCCACTGACGCGACCAAAATTCTCAATCACTCTCTTGTCATCTCCCGCCTTGACTACTGCAAACTCCTTCTCTCTGGGCTACCTCTCACCCGCCTTGCACCTCTCCAATCCATTCTTAACGTTGCTTCTAGGCTCATCTTCCTCTCCCGCCACTCTACCTCTGCCTCCCCCCTCTGTCTATCTCTTCACTGGCTCCCCATTCCTTTCTGAGTTCTCTTTAAACTCCTCACCACCACCTACAAGGTTCTCTCCTCCTCCACTGCTCCTTACCTCTCTTCACTGATCTCTATCCACACTCCCTCCTGTCCTCTTCGCTCCATCGCTGACCGCCGACTGACCTCTCACCTAATCACCTCCTCCCACTCCCGTGTCCAAGACTTCTTTCGCGCTGCCCCCCTGCACTGGAACAACCTCCCGCCACCCATCAGGCTTTCTGATTCCCTTACCTCCTTCAAGCGCTCCCTCAAAACCCACTTTTTTTCGACTATCCTATCCCTCCTCCTAACCTCTTTTGATCCTCCTATCCTGCCTCCGTTCCCATCTGTTGCTACTTATCCTATTGTTTTTCGTTGGTCCACCCACCTCCTTTTAGTATGTTAACTCCTATGAGTAGGGCCCTCCTTCCTCACGTACTCACCCTACCTCTTTACCTCACCTGTGCTCCTGTCCTGTTCTTCCCTTCCTCTACTTCATCTTCAGTCTCCTCGACAATTTCCACACCTACTTCTGAACTGATGATGATTTTAGTTCTACCAGCTATACCCCTATTTATGCGGTACTTTATCAACACACCCTGTACGTTACCTTGTAATTTGTTTTTGTTTGCTATGTACGGCGCTGCGGACACTTTGTGGCGCCTTATAAATAAACGTACTACTACTACTACTACTACAATCCATGAATCCATGCATAAGGGACGTATTGGATACATTTTACATTGTTATAAGTGTTTGGGGGTTTGAATTTTCTTCATCTCTGTATAAAGCTATATCTTTTGGTATGTGGTAAAGTTCCCTGTTGAAACTTCACTCTGGGCTGCTTGCATTGCGCAAATAACTTTGTCTAAAAGTAGTAAAATGAACCTACAACCAAGCTTACAATTTGTAGTCAATCTTACTGTGCGATACACAAGGATAATTTTAGATTGGTCTCATATTAAAAAAACAAGAAGTAGCAGAGACAATTACCCCGTGACTTACTTAGAGTCAGTGGTTTGCTTTAGAGCACCTCCTCGCAAACTGCAGAGGCAGCATTCCTAAAACAGGAACAAGAGAAATACATGGTTACTTGAGAGTTAACATGATGTGAATCAAAAAAGTAAAACTAGCAACTGTACATCATAAAGCAGCCTACCCTGTTCATTATTTTTACTGGAATAAAATGGTTTTCTAATGGCTCTTTTTCAAAACATTATTTAAAGGAATGTCAATAAAGTACAGCTTCCGAAGTCCTCAGAGAAGGGATGCCCTTTGCTTTTATTTGACAAGCGTTGTGACACCAGTTTTGTTTAGAATAACTTACAAATGTACGGTTGTGAAAGAACATTGGTGAATTAGATGAATTAATGTGGAAAATAAATCACATAGTACATTATTTCACTTACAAATACAGTATGTCAATATCTTGCAGTTGTGTTCATGCCATACCAATAAAATCTCAGTGTTTAAAGTTACTATTATACAGTTTATTCGGCACCACCAACATTTAATATAATTGATGAACTTATTGAACCCATACCACCAGGGCTATTTTTCAGTAGGCTCCAGCAGGAACTGAGGCCCTTATTCCAGTTCACTCTTTCTGACAAAATATTTCTTAGATGGACAAAACCATGTGCACTGCAGGTGAGGCAGGTGTTACTTGTGCAGAGAGAATTAGATTTGGGTGGGGTTTACACCTGCCTCACCTGCAGTGCACATGGTTTTGTCCATCTAAGAAATATTTTGTCAGAAAGAGTGAACTAGAATAAGGGCCTCAGTTCCTGCTGGAGCCTGCTGAAAAATAGCCCTGCATACCACTAATCATTGGGGGCAATTCTGCGTGATTAGGTCAAACTCTGCCTCTCCCAGAAGACAATTGTCTGATACTTATCACAATTTTATTTCTCTCCGAGCTTTGATAAAAAAAACAAAAAAAAACTACTTATTATTTGCAGCCAGCTCCCGAAAATAAAGATTTCTTATTGCAACAATTAGCTGCAATAATGAATATATATTATCACAGATGTACCAATGGTGAGTCATCTGGATCTCAGCACATGTGCAAGCCAGAGCCACCACCTATTTCACCTCAGGGCCGCCTGGTATGAACTTAAGCTACTGTGGGATGTAGTTCAAATGTCAACACCATAATGTGGATATGGTCTTAATATCGACACTGACATTATGTTGAAATTTCACATTTCAGCACATAAAATTATAGGGTTACGCTGCAATTAGGCTTAAGTTTAGGCGGCAATTAGGTCTAACCTAAAATAAGACTGTCCAAATATCATAATATTCTTAAAATGTCGATATTATGTCATTATCCATATGTTCGGTTGATATCATTAAAATGTCCAAACAAAATCGACAATGTCCAAACTAAATGTGTCCATGCTGTCTGCTAAAATGGGGAGGGAATCCTGTAGGGGGGGGGGGGGAATTTATGCATAGAAGGGACTGCTACAGAGGGGGCTGCATTATTTAAATAAAATAAAAAAAAATTGAAAACAAAATTATTATTTTTTTAATTACTGCTGCCAGTGTATCAGGATAAGTCCAGGGTGCCCGCATGTGTGCTGTATTAGACCAGGGGAGTTGCTCTTTATTTAAGGAAAAGAAAAAAATATTTTTTTTTGCTGCAAGTGTGCTGTATCAGTACAGGGGTGGACCTAGTGTGCTGTATAATTCATGGGGTGTTGCTAAGTCTGCTGTATATTATTCCAGGTGTGCTGCTCTTTTTTTAAATAAAAGAATAAAAGTTTTTCATTTTCTACTGCAGGAGTATTGCCATGTCTGCCGCCATGTGTGCCGTATCAGTCCAGGGGTGCCGCCATCTTTGCCGTATAATTCCATGTGTGCTGTGTCAGCTCAGGGGTGCCCACATGTGTGACGCATAATTCCTGGGGTGAGCAAAGTGTGTCATATAATTCATGGGTTGCTGCAAAGTCTGCTCTATAATTCATGGGGTGCTGCTAAGTGTGCCGTATCAGTCCAGGGGTGATGCTAAGTGTGCCGTATCAGTCCAGGGGTGAGAAAAGTGTGCTGTATAATTTATGGGGTGCTGCCAAGTCTGCTATATCAATCCAGGGGTGCTGCCATTTTTTTATTAAAAGAATAACTCTTTGTCGCTATGTGTGCCATATAATTCCATGTGTGCTGTGTCAGTCCAGAGGTTCCGCCATCTGTGCCATAAAATACCATGTGGGCCGTCATGTGTGCTGTATCAGGTCAGGGGCACCACCATCTGTGCCATATAATTCCTGGGGTGAGCCAAGTCTGCCGTTTAATTCATGGGGTGCTGCCAAGTGTGCCATATTAGTCCATGGGTGATGCTAAGTGTGCTATATCAGACAGGGGGGAGCCAAATCTGCCATATAATTCCTGGGGTGAGCCAAGTCTGACGTATAATTCATGGGGTGCTGCCAAGTGTGCTGTATTAGTCCAGGGGTGATGCTAAGTGTGCCATATCAGTCCAGAGGTGATGTTAAGTGTGCCATATTAGTCCAGGGTTGCCGCCCACTTGTGTCGCTCATCATAGTTATCCAGCTACTTCGGTGCAACCTTTTGGCCTAAAAACAATATTGTGAGGTGTGAGGTGTTCAGAATAGAATGGAAATGAGTGGAGATAAATGCTATTAAGGTTAATAATAGCTTAGGAGCAAAAAAAACAAAAAAACTAAATTCTGTGATTATAGTGTTTTTTAATGCTTTTTTTTGCAACACGGCAACAAACCGGTAAAAACCCTTCTTTTTTACTGGTTCTTATTGCGGTGTTGCCACCCATTTGCAGGATGCAGTAACCTCTTTCATATCGCACTAAATTACCAGGTCGAACCGGCAAGAAACCGGCTCTTACCCGGTAATTAGTTGCGATGTGAAAGGGGTATTAGTGGTATTTTCATGGGCTATGTTCAACCATTTGTAATTGAATATGGGTGATGTGCGGATACAGTATTTAGTTCTGACATGGTCAGTGCTTGTATTTGTCCTTGGAAAAAAAAATCTGCTAAAGACTGAAATGTTGGTGTAAAAATGTATTACTAGATCATCTGATGATTGTAAAGTGCTGGTTCCTAGCGCACACGCACGCACGCACGCACGCACGCACGCACGCACACACACACACACACACACACACACACACGCAGTACTATTTCTAGGAAGTTGCGGCACACATACAGTACAAAGTATTAGGCAGGTGTAGCAAAATACTACAAAATAAGAATGTTTTAAAAAATAATAGGGTTAATAGTTCATTTTTATCAATTGTGGTGGTAGGGTACTCAATAAGCTGTAAAAAAAGACAGGGCAATCTGCTACGGGGACCGTGATCACCATACAGTCAGTTGTCTTCTGGGTGCCCAGGTATGGCACATAGCGGACCGGGTGAACAGATTACTTGGTGGGGCTGGGAAAGACCCAGCAGTCATGGTGCATTTCGGCACAAATGACCAAATAAGAGGAAGGTAGGATGTCCTAAAAAATTATTTCAGGGATCTAGGATGTAAGTTAAAGGCAAGTGCATCCAGGGTACATTTCTTAGAAATATTACCTGTGCCATGTGATAGTCAATGGAGACAGAGGGAACTTATGGAGCTTAATGCGTGGCTAAAAGTAAATGGTGTAGGGAAGAGGGGTTCGGGTTCCTAGAGCAATGGTCAGACTATACATTACTGACAGATTGCACCTGAATGGAAAGCGGCCGGCAGTGCTCGGAGGCAGGATGGTTAGAAGGTCCTTTAAACTAGACATGGGGGGGGGGTATAAAGAAAGAATGTATGAGCTAGAAATGAGGAGCGGGAAAGTGAGAGAATGGAGGTTGGGGAAGGGGGTCGGGAAGAAAATATAGTTTTAGTAAGAAATCAGGAGCACATCAAGGACAAACAAACCTTGAAAGGGGTAAAGTGAGAAATATCAGATTATTACCTGGTTATATGCTTTCCTCTACTCCATGATGGCAGCCATGACTTTATGGGTTCCTCCCCTCTGGGAAAGGAAAGGAAAAAAAAAAGACACCAGCCCCTATAAGAAGGCACCTCCTCCTGGCTCCAGTGTCTTTGAATTCTCCAGCTTCAATATACAAAAGAATAGTTAATCCGTATATCCCACAATTGCCATAACATAACAAGGGCCGGGAATATATGCTGCCATGGTTGAGTAGAGAAAGCATATTACCAGGTAATAATCTGATATTTCCTCTACCTCTCCCATGGCAGCCATGACTTTATTGGTCCTACCCAAGCAGTTAATCCACCTTGGAGGGCTATACTTACAAACCGAAGTTAACAGTTTTTAACAGCGCTTCAAGTTAAAACGTAAGATAAAAGTAAGCTTCTCATTTTCTCTTCCCTCTTCCATTTTTTTTTCTTACACAACTGCGCTAAGAGCCTTCCTCCAGAATCTAGCATTGGCTGAAGACATAACATCAATTCGGTAATGTTTCGTAAAGGTTTGTATTGACGCCCATCCTGCCGACTTACAGAGCTCCAACACCGAAGCGGATCCCTTCTCCGCCCCAAGATGATGTCACTGCTATCGTATAATGAGCCTTCAGCCCCTCTGGTGGCTTCCTCTGTCTCAGCTCATAGGCATTAACAATACAAGCCTTGATCCATCTTGCCAATGTAGACATGGAGGCCATCTGGTCTTTATTACTACCCTTGGTAAGGACAAAGAGGCTCTTAGACTTACGAAAATCCTTCGTCCTCTGCACATAAGCTTTTAAAGCTCTCACTACGTCCAGTTTACGCAAATGCTCCTCCTTTGCATTTGCCGGATTAGCACATAGGGAAGGCAAACCTATTTCTTGATTTATGTGAAATTTCAACACCACCATCGGCAGAAATTGAGGGTTAGTGCATAGCACCACCCTATCTTCAAAAAAAATTCAAAAAGGGTTCCTCCGTCCATAATGCCTTAAATTCAGACACCCTTCTTGTGGAGGTTATATCTACCAAAAAAACAATCTTCCATGAAATTAACGTTAATGAAACTTTTTGAAGCGGTTCAAAAGGCACCTCCGTGAGCACCCCCCGAAACTAGGTTCAGATCGGTTTGTATAAACCTTCGGACATAACGGTCATCCGCCAGATTCCAATATAACATCACCGCCAACGCCTGTACCTTTAAGGTACTGAGAGATCAACCCTTTTGTAAGCCTGCCTGCAGGAATCCTAAAACTGAAGAAACCTCCTCCAGGGCTTGATGATACTCCTCACACCAGGAAATATATCTCTTCCAGATCCTGTAATATGACCTTGAGGTAGACCATTTCCTTGCTTTATCAAACCCTCTGGCCATCAATGAGTTGGTCTCAACAACCAGGCTGTCAGCCTCCATGCTGATGGTTGTGCCTGACATACTCGACCTTGAACGAGGTTGGGAATCGAAGGAAGTGTCCATGGACCACCTACCGCAATCTGCAGTACCGTGGTGAACCATGCCCTCCGTGGACTGTACGGGAGTATTACCATCTACTTGTTGTCTTTTTATTTTCCTTAACAGCCTTGGTATAACAGGAATTGGGGGGAAAAGCATAGGCCCGTGACATTCTCCATGTTGCTGTAAGCGCGTGCACCTGCTACGCTTGTGGATCTTTGAACCGAGAGAAGAACACCGGCACCTTCCTGTTCTCGGCTGTAGCCATCAGATCGACCTGCGGCCAAACCCATTTTCGCACCAACATCTTGAATACTCTGTCATTGAGAGACCACTCGTCTGGCAGACACCTTTTCCTGCTTAGCTCGTCTGCCATCCGATTCTCTTTTCCCGCTAAGAATATTGCTGTAATGTTTACATGATCTTTGGCTCAGCACAAGAGTTCTGTTGTGACCTCTATAAGACAGCGACTCCTTGTTCCGCCTTGTCAATTTATGTAGGACACTACGGCCTGATTGTCCAACCTTAGGACTACCTCCTTGTTTACTAACTGATCTTTAAACAGTAGCTCTTGTAAGTTCAGATCCTCTTGCAGATCTTCAATGTTTAGGGCCTTATGGATAAGTCCCAATAAATTATCTATCATATCAGGATTGAAGTCCGCATCTGACTTATCCTGAAACTGCTCCTCCTCCTCATCCAGGTCCTGACCTGGCAATCAAATACTATCTGACTCTTCTACTGATTCATCACTTAGCACAACATGCTTTCTCTTGGCTCTCATTTTGCTCAAGTCATCTTTGGTGACAAAGGTGACGGCCAATGCCGTTTTCAGCATGTCTACCAAGTTGGTCATTTGCGCCAAAGATTGCCCAAGTGCTTATCCGGTAACACCTTATCGCACATATTACATTTGGCCACATGAGCCCTTTTGTGCTTGGCTTTAAGCTCCTTCTCCTTGCTGGTTTCAGCAAGGAGCTGAACCATCCTTTAGAAAACATTTTATATATATATATATATATATATATATATATATATATATACATACACACACACACACACACACACACACACACACACATCATGAAAAAAATTTACACCACCTGACAGTGATCCAAAAAACCATCAGCTAACAGCGAGGCTTACCCTGACTTTTTCACTATCTGCTAATTCTCCTCCTCCATAGTATCGGTGGTATGCACTAATAAAACATATATATAAGCCATAAGGATCCATCCAACAAATATGACCCGGCCACTATATCCTAGCTTGTTATCCAGCCAGAATCCAACCAAAGAATTGTAGACCAATGCTCCAATAACAGCTCTCAATCCTGCGCACACAGATTTATAATCCATAATAGCCATCCAAAACCCTAGCGTTGGTGATATGGTGAAAAAACATAAGGCACGCTCACCACCTCCGGCCGCGTCCAGCTGACCGCGCTGCTCCCGGCATCCTCCTTCTGCTCTGCCGCTGCACATTGAGACCGTTCTCCTGTAGCGCATAGATGCTACAGACACCGGCTGCTTGCGCCCTTCCTGGCCGGAAGTTGTCATGACCCGGCGCCACGCACCGCCTATGACATCCGCCCGCTCTCTGGATAGAGGAACGTGGGCCAGGATGTGCCGCAGCTGAACGCACTCCTGCGCCACCATTGCCAGCACTCCTGTGGATGCTGCCACTGCCATAGCTGCCCCCAGAGGGGTCAGCATGCAGCACTTGGGACCAGCTTCGCCCCGAAGGCCGGCATACCCTCCCCATCTGCTGAAAGACCATTGCTGCAGCAGAGGACATATACAGTTCTTCACAGGGTAAGCCTTCCACACTAATCGGAAAGGAAAAAAAAAAGAGAGACACTGGAGCCAGGAGGAGGTGCCTTCTTATAGGGGCTGGTGTTTTTTTTTTTCCTTTCCTAAGCACTACCCAGAGTGGAGGAACCTATAAAGTCATGGCTGCCATGGGGGAGGTAGGGGAAAGTAAACTGAAATGCTTACGGACCACTGCAAGAAGCTGTGTTGAATTGGGGAACTAGAAACCATAACCGCAAAGGATGATTATGATATAATTGGTATAACAGAAATATGTGCAACAAGTCACACGATAAACATGGAGGGATACACCCTTTTCAGAAAAGACAGGGAAAATAGAAGAGAAGTTGTGCCTTTATGTAAGAACAATCTTAAAACCCTGTGGGGAGGAGCTCGCAGAAAGCTGAGAATACTACGAAGGCTGTGTGGGCAGTGTTAACTGAAAACAACAAACAATCAAATATACTTTTAATACAGGAATGGTAAAGACCACCTAACATTAAATAAAAGGGATGAGGTACTACTTTTGGACCAAATCAAAAATTCGGCGGAGCAGGTATTAATTTTGGGGGGTTTTAACTTTCCAGACATCAACTGGACTATTGAGACCAGCATGTCAGCTTAAAGCAGTGGGTTCCTAAATTAAAGGTGGCCATACATCAGAAAGATATTGTACCCAATCATACAATCTCAATTGATTGTAAGATGGATTGTATGCACATCTTGTGTACAAAATCATACAATCAATCAGCAGATGGATTGTATGACTGATTGTATGATGGATTGTATGCAGATTGTGTGCACATCTTATGTACACAATCATGCAGCAGATGGATTGTATGATTGATTGTATGATGGATTGTGAGTAGATTGTGTGTCCAAAAACCACCAAGGACTGCCGGGGATTTCAAGGAAAATTGTATACAATCATGAGCGCAATTGATCTTAAGATCGATCTTTCTGATGTATGGCCAGCTTTACTCAAGAAACAGTTTATCACACAATCGGTTGAAGCACCAACTTGTAATAGGGCAGTATTGGATTAAGTATTAACAAATAAGATAGATTTCATTTCAAATAACAAAAGTAAGAGAACATCTGGAAAACCGTGACCACAGCATGGTCTCACTAGAAATCAACTTCTGTAAACAACAACATATGGAACCAGCTAAAATATTACATTTTAGAAAAGCAAACTTTGAATGATTCAGGGAATCTTTAAAAGATATTGAGTGGGAAGTGTTATTTGAGGGAAAAATTTGAGGAAATGTGGGAAACCATACAAAATTTTCTAGAAACTTTATTAAATATATCCCAAAAGGCAACACGGATAAAATCGATAGAAAAAAAGCCACCATGGTTGGACAAAATAGTAAGGACAGCAATAAATAATAAGACAAGAGCATTTCAATTTTACAAGGCTATCTGGAATGAGGCGGCGTTCAAGAAGTACAAAGAAGTAAATAAAATTTGTAAAGGGGTAATCAAAGTAGCTAAAGGGGAAAATGAGGAGCATATTGCCAAAGTGAGCAAAATCAATCTCAATAAGTTTTTCAAATACATAAATAGCAAAATAATAATAAAAGAGAACAACGGCCTATTAATCAATATCAACGGAAACAGCTTTACTGAGGATAAGGAAAAAGCAGAACTGTTAAACACATTTTTCTCATCTGTGTTTACTAGGTAGGAGAAGACAGTGGAACCCACAGGTACCATAAATGGGACAAGCCAGCTAGAAGTCAGTATTGACAACAGATGAGCTTAAAAAAAGAGGCTCAGCAAAATCAAAACAAACAAATCCCCAGGTCATCCTAGGGTTCTAATGGAATTAAGGGAGGAATTCGCAAACCCTCTGTACAGTATTCAAAAATATTTAGAGCTCCATAGTATAATCAGTATTAACCAACATGGGTTTGTGAAAAACTGCTCATGCCAGACAAATTTATTAAGTTTTTATGAGGAAGTCAGCAGCAACCTAGACAATGGAAATGTTGTAGAAGTGGTCTTCATTGATTTTGCTAAGGCTTTTGATACTATGCCACATAAAAGGTCGATAAATAAAATGGAGGGTTTGGGACTAGGGGTAAAGATTTGTAGATGGGTAGGAAACTGGTTGTGGAATAGACAACAGAAAGTGGTTGTAAACAGTGCAATAACAAATATGATACCAGTACTAGGGCCCCTTTTATTTAAGATATTTGTGAAGTTGGCATTTGTGGGTGGTAACCAGGGCTGGTGCTAGTCATTACAAAGCTCCAGGCGGGGGGGACGGGGACGCCCCGCTGCTCACCCGCCAGAGGGTTTTTTTTATGCATCCACCGCCGCTGGGTCACTCCAGGGAGGGGGGGGACCTCTCCCGGTGGCGATTGACACCGGGGGCTCAGGAAGTGCTGCTCTGCTATGATGGTGCCATCGGACACATAGCCCGTGAGGGGAGAAGCTTGTGCTGATAATGTGAGACAGCACAAGTTCAGTGTCCCCACGCGCTGTGTGTCCGATGGCACCATCATAGCAGCGCTTCCTGAGCCCCCGCTATCAATCACCGCCCAGTAGAGTTCCTGCACAGTGCCGCGGGGGATTTCTGGTCAGCACCGCCATTCACCCACTCTACGGTGGGGTGTGGTAGGGGTGCGGGGGCAGCTCACCTCACCTGGCTCCAGGGTGGGAAGGGGGGTACACTGTGACCTGCTCCATCCCAAGTGCCACCCTCCGGGGCCGGCGCCCTAGGCAAATGCCTAAAGTGGTGGTGCCGGCCCTGGTGGTAACTGCCCATTTTCTAGGATTGTCAGAAAAGATGCAGGTGTACCCAGGCATTTTTAAGGGAGAGTGTTTGAGGCATCACCGCCAGCTTCGATCAGTCTCTGTCGTGGAAGGGTCAGACTTACTCATATTTTGCACAGACTGGAAATATCATTCAATGGTTCAGGAATGGCATAAGGATGTGCTACAGGATAGCAGATAACAATATTTTTGCAATTCACTTGCAGATTTACACAGGGTGAGTTTTCATTCTCTCTGGGCGGTAGCTAACTACTCAAAGACATCTGCAAATTTGCAGATGAGTGATCAGGTCTGAACCAGGCTCCAAATCTGCTAGTCGATTTGCTGAAATGCAGTCCCAAACGTACAAATAATGTATAGTACACCATGCTTCACTGTTGCCTGCAGACACTCATAGTACTTGCTCTCCAGCCCTTCAGCAAACAAAGTGCCTTTTGCTACAGCAAAATATTTCAAATTGTAACTAATTAGTTCAGACCCCCTCCTGACATTTTTCTGCAGCTCAGTTCCTATGTTTTCATGCATAGTTGAGACACTTGATTGTTTTAACTGTATGGCTTTTTAGTTGCAATTCTTGCATATGAAAATGATGATCATTATCACTTGTTTGGTGTGATTGGTTAATTATATGTCTGACTATAATACTACAAAATCCCTGACTTTGTTCAATTAAAGGTAAAGGGTGGTCAGGCCAAATATTTATTTGATTTAGATTTCTCTTCTGTTCATGCACTTTGTTAATTGATAAGAATACACTATTAACACTAGATATTCACACATTATATACATACAGTATACACACACACACACGGTTTATGGATATTTTAGGCAAGGAGCAGTGAAGAGTTTAGTGTAGACAGATGTATGTTAAGGCAGCGCTGACAATTTCAGCTCTGCAAGAATAGAATTATTGTCACCTGACCTTGAGCAGATCCTCAAGTGAATGTTCTGATATACAACATAGATTGACTGCTACCATATTTCAACGTATACTGAACACTCGTTGTTCTGTTTAGCTGCTTCTAAGTCAGTTCCCAGAATAATAGGAGAGCAGAGATCAAGCCATTATGAGAAGCAATAGCTGTAGGAGGTATAACAGCATACCTACATTGATTCTTTGATGTCAAGTGAAATGCCATATAGTCTTTTATTCTTTAAAAGAACTTATCTATAAATTACGCATCATAGCCTAAAAAATGAGTTTATAATATTTAGTTTCAAGCTTCTAGCAGGTCAAGCCCAAAACTGGAAACTACCCAGAGTGTATGCACATCACATAAAATAAAACTTAGGGGCACATTTATTATATGCTGCGGTCTGCCTCCCATATTAATAAACCTTGCATATGTCACAAGATTTTCATTTGCTTATATGTGTAACTTGAAATAACAGAGACACGGGCTCCAACATTCTGGCAATCAGTAAACACACACACACTTTACGTCTACCGCTCATGATTACTGCGTGGCTTTCCAGTTGTGCATGTGCAATGCGGAAAAAGCTGTGAAGTGGGACCTCATGCATCCCGCCGGAGATGAACATAAAATATATTTTAAAGTTTGAGTGTGCACTTTTAGCCTGTATTTAAAAAGGTAGGGCTCTTATATATACTATTGTTTCAACAAAATTGCTAACGAAAAGTCTGAGTGAGTGTGTTATAGCACACCGACAGTTGGGATACAGACAGTGATTAGCCCGATGTCGGAATCCCAACTGCGGGGACTCAAACAGCAGGGCAAACGCAATGCCACCTATTCTATTCTCCCTCTATGTGGGTTGTGGACTGCAACGAGGGAGAATAGCCCTTGCCCGTCTGTCGGGGTTTTAACAGTCGGTATTCCAACATCAGCGTAATGACTGTCGGAATCCTGACTGTCGGTCAGTCATTCGGTACCAGTCAGTTTCTGTTCTGTCGCAGTACAGTGTCGTAGCATCCCATGGTGATGGGGTGGGGCAACTTGGAGTCCCCCCTGTCACTCACTGCTTTGCCCAACAGCATCTATTCATGACAAATGGACTGAGGCTATAGCCAGCAATTTACTGAGCACTGGGCATGCCCCCACACTGACAGCAAAAGGAAGGGGTGACTTGCGAATAAATACCAGGCCTCCTTTTTTGGAGCACAAGGTTTTCCGCAAGGAGGAGTCCAGTTTGGGACAAAGCTAATGTTGGGAGGTATTCTTTCATCCATATGCAGTGGCAAACAATATATTCAAAAACAGAAGTCAACATGCATCTAAAATGTAAGGAAAAGCACTAATGCTTTAGCAAGATTATATATAAAATAGTAAGCCTGCTCAAAGTAAAAGCTAGTCTGCTACTTTCTGTGTTTGTGAATGTGTAAGAAAGATGTCATTTCACTCTCTGCCTGCAGATGGCAGTGTTTCGGAGACTCATGGACACTAGGCATACCGTATATACAGATGATAAAATATGGCAGCAAGTAGCCCACTATACTGCAGACCACAGCATTTGACATTCATGGATTAACCCCTTCCCGACATTTGACGTATATATACGTCATGGCCGGGATGTACTTCCCGATACATGACGTATATATACGTCATGACTTTAAACTGTCACCGCGTCTATAGACGCGGTGACAGTTTAAACATGTCTGCTGTCCCTGACAGCAGACATGTCCCAGCATGCCCAGGGGGGGGCGGCGATGCCTCCCCCCCGTCGGCGATCGCTGCGATTGGCTGTTCAATGTGAACAGCCAATCGAAGCGTTTTCCTGTGTTACCGGCGAATCAGACGCTCGGTAACACAGGGATCAATCACCGCCGGGTGTGAGGGGGTCACCGGTGATGACCACACCTCACCCCACCTGCCCCCAAGGCTGTGATTGGTCCGTTGGACCGACGGACCAATCACAGCCATGGCGTGTGATTTAAACTAACGGTGACTGCGCTGCAGACGCCATTCCGGTCTGGAATTGCGTGCAGAGCGGTCACCGTGCCAATCTGTCGTGATATACTGACCTGATCCTTGCCTGATACTTACCTGATCACCGCTGGTAGTGTGCTGCCAGCAGCTGGATGCTTCCTGGATCTTGTGACTTCCTGTGTGCTGCTGCTGCAGTGTCATAGAGTGACAGATAGTGACAGATAGTGACATATAGTGAGAGATAGTGAGAGATAGTGACAGAGAGTGACAGAGTGCTATATTTTGTGTCTGCTGCCCCCCCTTTTGTGCTGATCAGTATATCTGTGCTGATCAGCAACTTTTTGGGGGTGCAGGGTTTTTTTTTTTTATATATATATATACCTGTCAGTTGCACCAAAGGTTGTGCTGCCTGTGCAACTGACTGCTGCCCCCCCTTTTGTGCTGATCAGTATAAATTAACTGATCAGCAACTTTTTGGGGGTGCAGGTTTTTTTTTTTTTTATATATACCTGTCAGTTGCACTGTCAGTTGCACCAAAGGTTGTGCACCTGCTGCCCCTCACTGGTAATCAGTGTCGCATCACTGATCACCTTTTTTTTTTTTTTTTTTTTTGAGGGTGCTGTGGGGTCTTTTTTTAATTTTTTTTTACACACACTGTGATTTTGTGGGTGTCCTGTGGCCACTGTGCGCTGATCAGTGACGTACATCACTGATCAGCATTTTCGGCACAGGGTTGATCTATTTTATTTTATTTTTGGATCAAATTCCTGTTGCCTTTGAGCGCTGTTCAGTGACGGACGTTACTGACCAACATCTGTGCTCAATTTTTGGCGCAGGACCTTTTTTTTTTTTTTTTTTAACCCCTTCAAGGTTGTACCAAAAGCTGCCTTGAAGTTGCTGAGTGACGTACATCACAGATCAGCATTTTTGCCACAGGGTTGATCTAATTTTTTTTTTTTTTATTGGGATCAAATTCCTGGTTAAAGTATTTTTTTTTCTGCACTACATACACACTACACACTACATACCCCCCATGTTGAAATAAAGTTTGTACCCCCCCTACACTATACACGTGTTGAAACATTACACTTACAGAAACACAAAAATAAAAATGGCATCCCAAATGTCATCCCAAATGTCATCCCAGTCATCCAAAAGAATGTATTCAGCGGAGGAGGCATATGCCATGCTTGCCTCTAACTCTGACACAGCCAGTGATGCAAGCGGGGAATTTGAAGGATTCGTCTTAACCTCATCTTCCTCCTCTAGTGATGAGGGACCCCCTCAAAGACGCCCCCGTAGAGCAGCTGAGACCCCCCCCCCCAAATGATTGATCCCGTATGGACCCCACCACCAGACAATTTTGAGCCCCAGGTTCCTGAGTTTTTGGCCATCCCAGGAATCCAATTTGATTCAACAGGTCTCAGAGAAATTGACTTTTTCAAATTATTTTTCTCTGATGATTTTATAAATTTAATGGTGGACCAAAGTAATTTATATGCCCAGCAGTTTATTGCTCAAAACCCCACGTCATCATTTGCTAGGTGGACCCCTGTAGATGCAGTAGAGATGATGACGTTTTGGGGTCTGGTGTTACATATGGGCATAGTAAAAAAGCCAGAAATTAGGCAATATTGGAGTACAGATGTTCTGTACAGCACCCCACTTTACCGTATGGTCATGACTCTGACTCGTTTTGAGACAATCCTTAAATTTTTACATTACACCGATAATGCACAGTGCCCACCCAGAGATGATCCCACCTTTGACCGGCTATTCAAAGTCAGGCCGGTCATTGATCATTTCAGTGCCAAATTTGAAGAGATGTACATCCCTGAAAAATTTATTTGTATCGACGAGTCCCTTATACATTTTAAAGGAAGGGTTAAATTCCGCCAGTACCTTCCCAGTAAGAGGGCAAGGTATGGCATAAAAATGTATAAACTGTGTGAAAGCACCTCAGGGTACACCCACAGGTTTAGGGTATATGAAGGGAAGGATTCAAGAATTGAACCGTCAGATTGCCCCCCCTCCCTCGTAGGTGTTAGTGGAAAAATTGTCTGGGAATTAGTGCACCCCTTCCTGGATAAAGGTTATCACCTCTATGTGGATAACTTTTACACTAGCATCCCCCTGTTTAAGGCCCTTGGTTCAAGAGGTACAGCAGCTTGCGGTACTGTGCGCAAGAACCAAAGAGGCCTCCCAAAAACGCACATTGCCCAAGTACTGAGAAGGGGTGAAAGCAGGGCACAATCCACCGAAAATATGTTGTTGGTCAAATATAAGGACAAGAGGGATGTCCTTATACTGACAACAATTCATGGAGACAGTACCACCTCCGTCCCTGTACGAGGTACCAGTACCCACACCTCAAAACCTAATTGTATCCTAGATTACAATAAGTACATGGGCGGAGTGGATCTTTCAGATCAGGTACTGAAGCCGTACAGTGCCCTGCGGAAAACAAAAATCTGGTACAAGAAGCTGGCCGTGTATATCATCCAGATGGCACTGTATAACGCTTACGTGCTATTCCGTTCTACCAGCCAGAGGGGGACATTTATGCACTTTCAAGAGGAAGTCATAAAGGGCCTAATATTTGGGAACCAGCAGGCAGAGGGCCCCAGTACTTCTAGTACTGGCCCCCATATTGTACCAGGGCAGCATTTTCCGAACGAAATCCCCTCCACTGCAAAAAAGGGCAGGACACAAAAAAGGTGCAAAGTTTGCTATAAAAAGGGAATAAGAAAGGATACTATTTTCCACTGTGAAACTTGCCCCGACAAACCCGGCCTATGTATAAAGGAGTGTTTTAAAATATACCACACATCTATGGATTATTAGGTTCATCATTTCACCGTGCTTTGGGGGTCTTGCTAATGCCACATAGCACCCACCATTCATTCCACCAGAATCTGAGCTGCAAAATCCAAAAATCACTCCTTCCCTTCTGAGTCCTGCCATTTTTGGTCACATATGAGGCATTGCCGTACTCGGGAGAAATTGGGGCACAGATTTTGGGGTGCTTTGTCTCCTTCATTCCTTGTGAAAATGAAAAATTTTGAGCCCGAACTGCATTTTTGTGTAAAAAAAATGTAATTTTTCATTTTCACAGCCCAGTTGTACCACAATTGGTGAAAACCCCTGGGGGTTTGAAATGTACACTATACCCCTAGATGAATTCCCTGAGGGGTGTAGTTTGCAAAATGGGGTCACTTGTGGGGGGGTTCCACTGTATTGGTGCTTCGGGGGTCTTGCTAATGCGACATAGCACCCACCATTCATTCCACCAGAATGTGTGCTGCAAAATCCAAATATCACTCCTTCCCTTCTGAGTCCTGCCATTTTTGGTCACATATGAGGCATTGCCGTACTCGGGAGAAATTGGGGCACAGATTTTGGGGTGCTTTGTCTCCTTCATTCCTTGTGAAAATGAAAAATTTTGAGCCCGAACTGCATTTGTGTGTAAAAAAAATGTAATTTTTCATTTTCACAGCCCAGTTGTACCACAATTGGTGAAACCCCTGGGGGTTTGAAATGTACACTATACCCCTAGATGAATTCCCTGAGGGGTGTAGTTTGCAAAATGGGGTCACTTGTGGGGGGGTTCCACTGTATTGGTGCTTCGGGGGTCTTGCTAATGCAACATAGCACCCACCATTCATTCCACCAGAATCTGTGCTGCAAAATCCAAAAATCACTCCTTCCCTTCTGAGTCCTGCCATGCACCCAAATGGTATTTTTTGGTCACATATGAGGCATTGCCGTACTCGGGAGAAATTGGGGCACAGATTTTGGGGTGCTTTGTCTCCTTCATTCCTTGTGAAAATGAAAAATTTTGAGCCAGAACTGCATTTTTGTGTAAAAAAAATGTAATTTTTCATTTTCACAGCCCAGTTGTACCACAATTGGTGAAACCCCTGGGGGTTTGAAATGTACACTATACCCCTAGATCAGTGGTTCCCAAACTGTGTGCCGTGGCACCCTGGGGTGCCTCAGGACATTTGCAGGGGTGCCCCGAGTTGGTGGCCCAGGACCAATTAAAATTATTTATTATCAATATCACAGGCGAAACCAGTGCTACCAATGATAACATTGACAAACAGTAGTAAATCCTGTATCTTACCATGTAACTGACCCTAAGGATGACATATAAACACAATTTAATATTTTTTTTCTGAATTTATCAATAATTAAAATTCGGCCTAGGGGTGCCGTGAAATTGTTTTGATGCTCAAGGGCGCCGTTATTCAAAAAAGTTTGGGAACCACTGCCCTAGATGAATTCCCTGAGGGGTGTAGTTTGCAAAATGGGGTCACTTGTGGGGGGGTTTCACTGTATTGGTGCTTCGGGGGTCTTGCTAATGCAACATAGCACCCACCATTCATTCCACCAGAATCTGTGCTGCAAAATCCAAAAATCACTCCTTCCCTTCTGAGTCCTGCCATGCACCCAAATGGTATTTTTTGGTCACATATGAGGCATTGCCGTACTCGGGAGAAATTGGGGCACAGATTTTGGGGTGCTTTGTCTCCTTCATTCCTTGTGAAAATGAAAAATTTTGAGCCAGAACTGCATTTTTGTGTAAAAAAATGTAATTTTTCATTTTCACAGCCCAGTTGTACCACAATTGGTGAAACCCCTGGGGGTTTGAAATGTACACTATACCCCTAGATCAGTGGTTCCAAACTGTGTGCCGTGGCACCCTGGGGTGCCTCAGGACATTTGCAGGGGTGCCCCGAGTTGGTGGCCCAGGACCAATTAAAATTATTTATGATCAATATCACAGGCGAAACCAGTGCTACCAATGATAACATTGACAAACAGTAGTAAATCCTGTATCTTACCATGTAACTGACCCTAAGGATGACATATAAACACAATTTAATATTTTTTTTCTGAATTTATCAATAATTAAAATTCGGCCTAGGGGTGCCGTGAAATTGTTTTGATGCTCAAGGGCGCCGTGATTCAAAAAAGTTTGGGAACCACTGCCCTAGATGAATTCCCTGAGGGGTGTAGTTTGCAAAATGGGGTCACTTGTGGGGGGGTTTCACTGTATTGGTGCTTCGGGGGTCTTGCTAATGCAACATAACACCCACCATTCATTCCACCAGAATCTGTGCTGCAAAATCCAAAAATCACTCCTTCCCTTCTGAGTCCTGCCATGCACCCAAATGGTATTTTTTGGTCACATATGAGGCATTGCCGTACTCGGGAGAAATTGGGGCACAGATTTTGGGGTGCTTTGTCTCCTTCATTCCTTGTGAAAATGAAAAATTTTGAGCCAGAACTGCATTTTTGTGTAAAAAAATGTAATTTTTCATTTTCACAGCCCAGTTGTACCACAATTGGTGAAACCCCTGGGGGTTTGAAATGTACACTATACCCCTAGATGAATTCCCTGAGGGGTGTAGTTTGCAAAATGGGGTCACTTGTGGGGGGTTCCTAACTTTTAGCATCTTATGGTGCCTAGAAACCTACATGGTGCCTAAAAAATAATCTCATAAAAAGGAGGCTCCAAAATCAAGTAGGTGCTCCTTCTATTATGAAGCCTGTGGTTTGGTCAACGTGCACACTAGGGCCACATATAGGATATTTATGAAAACAAAAGAATTGGGGGAATCAATTTTTAGTCACATTTCTCTAGTAAAATCTACTGTGTTGCTTAGAAAAATGAATTAAAATTGAAAATCTGCAAAAAAAATGAAATTTTGAAATTTCACCTACACTTTGTTTTAATTCCTGTGAAACACCTAAAGGGTTAACAAACTTCCAAAATGCTGTTTTGAATACTGTGAGGGGTGCAGTTTTTGAAATGGCATCATTTATGGGGGTGTCTCACATACAAGTCCCTCAAAGTCACATCAGAACTGAACTGGTCCCTAAAAAAATCAGTGTTTGAAATTTTCTTGAAAATTTGAGAATTTGCTATTCATATTTTAAGCCTCCTAGTGTCCAAAAAAATTAAAAGGAGGTTGAAATAATGATGGAAACATAAAGTAGACATATGGTCTTTGTTAGTTATTAACTATTTTGAGTGGTATGATTATTTGTCTCACAAGCAGAAAATTTAACATTTTGCAAATTGCAAAATTTTCAATTTTTTTACGACATTTTGGTATTTTTCACAAAAAAACACAGACTGTATCGACCAAAATTTACCACTAACTTGAAGTACAATGTGTCACGAGAAAACAATCTCAAAATCACTGGGATAAGTAAAAGCAAAAAAAAGTTATCCCCACTTAAGTGATACATGTCAGATTTGAAAAAAAAAGGGCTCTGTCAGGAAGGCAAAAACAGGCTGCGGCGGTAAGGGGTTAAACATAATTAATAGTTGTATTATAGTTTCAGGTTTAACATATGTACTAGTTTACCGATTATCATTTCACACACATCAGATGGGTGCAACCTATTGTATGGTAAACAGTCACTGATTAGAGTAGTTATTTGGTTGTTACAGAAACAAGGCGATTTCTCTTTTAAAAAATAGCAGGTCTGTAGTCAGTTCCTGGCTGGTGAATATCCCTTCTCTCATGCTAGTCTGTCATGCTTAAAGTCTAAAAATAAATGATGCAACTTACTGCTGTCCAAACTCCAATTCTGCATCGAGAACACATCCATCCATCATGAATTTCATGGGAAGGAACACCATAACAACCTGTAATGAGAGAACTCAGTTAATTAATGAATTCTGCCCCTTTCGGTCTCTGAAACTCAGCAGTGTATGGCGCAAAAAACACGACAGGCTTAAAGGGATAATAACCAAGACGAAGTGTCCTTGACATTTGAGGCAAATATCAAGTCTTTAGTCTCAAAGGTTTTCCCCTATGAGATAGCACATTAAGATAAAAAAATAATGGTAAGTCAAATGTATGTCATATTTCTTTATTTTGTGCAAGGTAAAAGCTGGACTATGTTTGCGAGCTTCATTCAAAAGCAGGTTCCCTGTATATTTTGACTTGACTGATATCATACATCATATACAATTAATGTCATATGTACAGTATATACAGTATTAGTCGTATAGTCGTAAGTTAATCTAGGCTAAAGCTTCCCACATGAGAGAAGGGAAAGGCAAGATATTCTTTGCTGCAGGAACATTCTTATAACAAACTGACTGCATGTAAAATTTAACGAGCAATGGCAAGAGCAAATCATAATTGCATAAGATGAGATACATACAGATGACCGACAGAGGGGATGCCGGGGTTCGCAACACTGATGCCGGTATACCGATGGAGAGAATCCTGACTGGGGGTTAGGTAAGTATGCTTACCTTCCCCCTCCTCCCTAACCCCAATCCTCCCACCCCGCCGGCTTACCCTAACCCTCCTACTGCAACTTAACCATAAACCTTGATCACGTTGATCAAATCCCAGTAAGATGCACTGAATTCAAAATAATCCAGAACCATGAAAGTTTCTTAACCCATTCCCTGCTAAGAATAAGAGGAGATTTTTAAAAAAGTCAGCCACCATATCAACTGTTACGGATGGTTCATCAGAAACCATTTTATTTATTTATTTTTTTGCATAAAATATTTCATGTTTTAATAATGGTAAGGTTCCAATGTTTTTTTCAGCTTGATAGTAGAGTTCAGATGTAGCCTTTCCCCACTGCTGGAAATCTTTAGCCAGGCACATAGTGGGTCATTAAGGTGCAGTTGCACCTACGATACCATGTGCAAATGTGCTGGAGCTACTCTACCTGGTGATGACTAGGTATACTGTGGAAAATGTATGAAAACTTTAAGAGAGGTAAAGAAATAAAGTATTAATCAATCAACGCCGTACTGCCATTTTGCAGGCTACGTTTGACAGGAGCTGATCGGTTGCTACTTTACCTTTCTCGGCTAGATGACTCCATCAGGCTATTGCTGTAAACCACGTCTCATGGGACAATCATTCCCGATAAGCCACACCCCTTTAGGCAAGGCCACACCACTTTCCGGTGGCTGTGCAGAAGTCCCGACCTTGAAGGACAAAATGATGGGAGGTATGCATCTGACTGCCAAACAGAGAGGCGTGATTCCTCACTTAATATAAAAGGTTTCCACTGCTCCAGGGTCCAGTGCCAGTATGTTTTACATCACTTTATCCAGTGCTTTGCAATGGACTTGGTGACGTCAGGCTTACATGCAGCGGCTCGGTTATGGAATCTCATCTCATTAAGCTCCTGAAGCACAGTTTTAGTGCTTACATTAATGCTAGTGAAAATGTGGAATTTGTCAGCTGTGGAGTAAGCAGAGCTTGGGTGACTTTTGCCTTATCAGTTGTTGACACCACTCTGTCATTTTACTGTACATGGTCTTCTACTTCATGGCTAAATTGCTTCAGTTCCTAAACCCTACAGTTGGCCATGGAATATCCAGCAGGAATGACATTTTACAAACTGTCTTATTACAAAGGTGGCACCGATCACAGTTCAACGCTTGAAGTGAGCTTTTCAAAATGAGCCATCACAAGTGTTTACCAATGTTGCAACTGTGGCAACACATCTGACTGAAACACCTGAATTAAATTATTATCAGATGTGGACAAATAGTTTTGTCCATATAGCTTGTGTGTATAAATTACAGATATGCGGGCTCTAATTTCCCAGATCTGAGCCCGCACGAACGTCATGAATCTGAGTGGCGCTCAGAGCTTCCCGTCTGACTCGGATCAGGGCGCTCGGGCAAATCGTCATTGTCCGGCGACGGATTCTCGTTAGATCCGGCCCTATATATAAACTGCGAGAATCCAGCACCATTTGTCACTCGTGAGTTGTTAGGAGTAGGGATAGGAGTCTGTGACTGTGCGGAGCTTTGTTAGGTTAGGTAGGTTAGGGAGATGCCTTTCTTTTGCTGCTGGGGCGACTGTCAGTGCCTACTAGTGCCACTGTCTGCTCTGCACTCTGGTGTGTTCTCTGCACTGCCAGTGGCTGCCAGCCCAGCCAGTACTACCTGGCCACTTCAATCAGGATATGTGCACTGTTGTTATGTTAACCACTGTTATACCAGTCTGCTTGTGCATCTGCTGTATATTTTAATACCTCCCTGCTGGTGCATTTACAGCCTTATATAACTCGTAAACTATATATAGTACTCTCTGCTGGTGCATCTACTGTACTGCATTATAAATAAATATTAATATCAAGAAGGGTAAAGTCCTGTGCTGTAGTGGGCCGACAGATTAGAATATTGATAAGTTATTATGGCCAGAGTTAGTGAAAATGACCCAACTTTTCCCGTCTACAGTATTTCAGCTGTTCTAATTGGGGCAGCTCAAAGCTCCAAAGAAAAGAACAGAAACAATTGTAGAGAATAGAACTGCGCAATAGTGGGAATTTGGGTTAATTAATAACACATTTATTAATAAGAAGACACAGTGGTCTAAATATCTAAAAAACATTTACACACAATATAAATATAAAACAAAAACACAACCGGTTGTGAAAAATGATCACCTAAAAAAGCATAATGCCTATGTTGCACATATAGTGGTTAATCGTTAGTCGCGCTTTATGTCCACGGTATTTGGTGGATAGGCACACTATTTTTTGGATTAGTCCATTAGTACTGTACTTATACTTGTTAGTAGGCAATTTTTTTATCCAGTGACTATATATTTTAGACCACTGTGTCTTGTTATTAATAAATAGGGGTCTTATTGGGTATTAAGCTGACAAAAACAGATACACACTCGCAGAACAACTCAGTGCTGCACGAAACACCCACTGCTCCTCGGTTGCACATGTTAAACACGATCAAGCCAGATAGGAGTCTTTTTGGGGCCTAGTTTTTCAAACTGCCATCCTGTCTGCCGCTGCAGTGCCACTCCAAGATGAGCCACGTGTTTTTGCCACACACTTGTGTGGCTTAGCATCCAGCTACCTCGGTGCAACCTTTTGTCCTAAAAACAATATTGTGAGGTGTTCAGAATAGACTGGAAATGAGTGGAAATGAATATTATTGAGGTTAATAATAGTGTAGGAGCAAAAAAAACACCAAATCCTGCGATTTTAGCAGTTTTTACTCTTATTTTAAAAAAAAAAATCAGAACCAAAACGTTTAGGCGGTGTTTTGGCAAAACCCATTAGAACCTAAAACCTCAAGGTAATCAGCACTCAAAACCCGAAACGCGAAAAGTGGCCAGTGCACATCTCTAGTATAGTATAAATAATGCACACACATTTGTAGATACCAAGAAATACCACATTTGTGCACTTTACTTGAGAGCTTTTGTTTTTCAGTTACAATACAATTGCATAAATAACACAATTCAGTACACTGCCATACCCATGATCAAACCCATAACCTGTTGCATTCCAGTCAATCGCTCTACTCATTGAGCAGTTTGATCCTGCATAAAAACTAATAAAACAAGCATTGCAATTGAGTAGATCTATGTAGTGTGCAGCCACACATACAATTCGATTCAGCCACATACTACACAGATCTGCTGAGCTGCAAGTATAAGATGAGCTTCAAAAAGTTAGAATTCTCTTGCTTTCTATGCAAGAGTAGATAGCTAAATGAATAGAGTCTGACTGCAATACCACAGGTGATTATATAAATCCTGATTATGTTAGCATCTTGAAGTGCCCATTTTATTAGGAAAATTTATGTGTAAATTCTTACATTTTGCTACAGTATGTAGGAGGAGGATTTTTACCAAACCAAGAACAGCAAGCCCGTTATTTGTGTGGATTACAGAAAAATAAAACATTGCTTTTTAGCAATATTTATAAACATATACACATATATATATATATATATATATACATATACACATAGAGTGTATGTTTTTAAATTGAAAATGTAAGATAGTCAAAGCAATTTGTAAAGTGCAATGAAATATGCTGGCACTATAAATATATAAAATATATATATATATATATATATATATATATATATATATATATATATATATATATATATATATATATATAGTGGAAGGGTAAATAAGCAATCGAATGCTATATTCTGAAAATTCACTGTCTACTGAAAAAATAAAACAATGTATAAGTTGTGTGGATACTGCATAAATATTTACTGATCTTTCAGCAGTAAAGGGGCTAAGAAACACAACTATGACATATCAGGTTTAAGAAGCTTCCAACAGTTATATGTGATTTAGAGAAAAAAAATCCATTGACTGACTGAATATCCACTTACTTGCATGAACTTTCACACAACAGCTTGTGCAGGCAATAAGTGGACTTCTTCCATCATCATCAATAAAGGTTTTTGTGGGTGAGTACTCTGTGTTATCTTCACTGTATATGAAGCACATTTCTGGGACAAGAGGCTTTGTTTTCTGCTCTGATGTAGGAATATCGCTTGATACAGTTTCCCAATAAGACTGAACATCCTCATTATAGGTTTCTGACTAAAAGAAACAAAAATTCCTGCATTTGAGCAAGTACAACAATAGTGGTGTAATATGACAAATTATAACACAATTTATAAGAAACACAACAATACAGCATGCATATTTATAAACTATACCCATAACCAAAATTATTATTATTAGCCTTTATTTATAAGGCACTATACATTTCTATGCACTGTACTGAGCAAATAAGCATCAGAATAACAAATATACATAATTACAAATGTAGACATAGTAAAATTGCATACCACTTTACTGATAACGTGGACCTGTATGGGGAGAGATGAAAAAATGTGTACTCTGCTACATGTGCACACAGATCTCCAGGAATATGGCTCTGACTTCATTATCCCAGTGATTTCTACTATGCTCATTGGACAGGTAAGTAAAAATCTATATGTGCAGGGTGTGTTCTGTGGGACCCCCTGGACCCAGGGGCTCAAGTGCATTGCACACCCTGCACCCAGGGGTTAAAATGGAAGGGGGGAACAGAGTGGAAGAGAGTTCCACCACCTGTAATGGTGAGGTAGAGCTAGGTCAACCTCCACCTTGGCCCTGCACAGTAATTCCAACAGAAAAGCAATATGGTTGGCAGTGGGGTGCCAAAAACCC
Organism: Crinia signifera; assembly: GCF_055691185.1. Classification (NCBI taxonomy): domain Eukaryota; kingdom Metazoa; phylum Chordata; class Amphibia; order Anura; family Myobatrachidae; genus Crinia; species Crinia signifera. The sequence goes on from NC_139217.1 coordinate 296,408,257, forward strand.
TACCACTGGCCCTGACTCTGCCTAATGGGGGAGGGGGGGTAATTAGGTGGCAGAGGGAAAGGGGTTCCCCCAACTCTCCAGGACCAGTTTAAGCCCTGCCAGCACCCATTTAAAAAAATATTCTCTATTTACAGTATGCGGTGCCACAAGGTTAGGTAGCACCTAACACAGTATATAAACCATTAATGAAACAAGAAAAACAGTGATTTACAGTACAAGATTATATAGGACAAGTACATGGACATGACACTGAAGTAATCATCAAGTTGGCCAAAACTGAGGGCTAGGTGCCGTTGTAAGGAGTATCGCATAGGACAGTGATGGCTAACCTTGACACTCCAGATGTTGTTGAACTAAACATCCCAGCATGCCCTGCTACAGTTTTACTATTTGGCCATGCTAAAACTGATGCATGGCATGCTGGGATGTGTAGTTCAACAACAGCTGGAGTGTCAAGGTTAGCCATCACTGATATAGGAGATAAGTAAGAGAAGGAAATGCACATAATAGAACAGGGCCCTTCTTGTGAGAAGTTACATTTTACAAAGAAGAGAGAGAGAGAGACACAGACAGACAGACACAGTCAAGGGTGACACAGATAGGGTAAACAATGAGCATGGTACAAAGGGTTAGGATCATAGACAAATCAGTTTACAAGGAAATGTGTCTTGAAAGCCCGTTTAAAGTTTTATATAGAGGTGGAAAGTCTGATGGGAAGAGGTACAGAATTCTAGAGATAGGGAGCAGCACATGCAAATTCTTGGAGGCCGCAATGGAGAATAATATCAGTGGGCAATAATATCAGAGATGGCATGCATTTGTTGAACAAAGAGGAAAAGGCGGGATTGTAAAGAGAATAAGGTCAGAAATGTAAATGGTAAAGGAACAGCAGAGGGCCTTATACTGTAAGTGGGTGTGTGAAGCTTGGATTTGACACTTAAAATTGAGACCGTGTAGTACTTGTAGTTGTGCAAAGATGGATGTTCTATAGCAGGGGTGGCCAACCTGTGGCTCTTGAGCCAAATGTGGCTCTTTGCTTAATGAAATGTGGCTCCTGCAGCAGTGGCACTGCTGCTTGCCTCCTCTGATGCTACATTTATGTGTGCTCGATGTGATGTTATGACATCACGTCGTGGGAGGAGCATGCTATACCCAGCATTAGGGAGAGGGAACAGAGACCACAAGGGTTGAGAGGCTGTGTGCGGCGACTGGGCGGCAGAGAGGTTGCGGTGGCCAGACTGCAGATTAGGTATGCGGCTGCAAATGGGGTGTGGAGGCTGTCTGCTTAACTTTGTGAGTCATTTTTTTAACACTAAAATAAGTGAAAGATCTGGAGGAGGGGGATGTCATCAAAGGGCACCGGAGCCGTGCAGCCCGCTCTGTCTGCCGCCCAACACCACTCAGTGAAGCCACAGCGCAGGCAGTGCTGCCTGCCCCCCCTCCCGGGAGTGCAGCGGCAGCGCTGCCCGCTCCCCCTCAGTCCATCCACAGTGCGGGCAGCGCTTTCTGACCCCCCCCCCTCTCCCAAGAGTGCGCTGGCCGCTCCCCCTCAGTCCATCCACAGTGCGGGCAGCGCTGCCGGACACCCCCCCCTCCTAAACAGAGCAGCAGATCCCCCCCCCCCCCTCCAGTCAAGTGGCACAGCTGGCACCGGGGAGCAGGGGATAATGAGGCAAGCAGCGGCCAGTGAATGGACAAGCTGAGCAGTGGATGGTGCTGAGGACCAGGAGACCCGCAGATTCTGGTGAGAAGACTTGCCTCACCTACCCTCCCATACACTCTTCCTCTGTCACTTCATCCCAATTATCTCACACATTCCTGCCCCTTATCACTGCCCCTCCACCACCTCACACTCTCTATTGCCCCCTGTTGTCTCGCTCCCTCTCAAAAAACCCCTGGTCACCTCACCCCCCCCCCCCCCATCACCTCACCCCTTTGCCCAACCAAGCACGTCCCCCTCTCTATCACTCCCCTGTTGCCTCACCCCTTCTCACCTGCTGTCCCTGCTGTCCCACCCATCCCCCCCCCCACCACCGCTGTCCCCTCTCTCCTTACTCTCTCTGGCCTGCCACCTCTCTCTTTCTCTCAACCCTCACACTCACCCCCAACTCACCTCTCTCTCTCTGTCCCTAATTTCTTTCCCCCCTCTCTCTCTCTCTCTCTCTCTCTCTCTCTTTCCGCCTTCTCCATGACAGTCTCTCAGTCTCCACTGTGGGTGGACGGCGCTTCCCCCAGGTCCCCGCCGGCTTGTCGGCGGTCACCCGGGGTCCCCACCGCCTCCCCGCACCCCCCTAAACCCTGTCCGTCTCCCTTAAGTGGAGACGGACAGGTTCACGTCGCCCCGCCGCACGGAAACTGAGACGCACGCGTGTCTCAGTCAGATGGAGAGCCGGGCAGCTGGCGGATCGCCAGCGGTGACAGTCTGGCAATTCGCCAGCAAGAGGGAGCCCGGCTCCCTCTGTATGTGCAGCATGTATGTGCAGCATGTTCTTTCTGAACTAGATCACATCCCGTTCAAAACGCACGCTATTGTAGTTGCGTTTACAACTAGATGTGATGTGATCTAAATAAAAATGTATGGTGCCAATCGCACAGTGTATGGGCACCCTAAGCTTGTCTGGCTCCTACATTTTCATCCTGGCTCCTACATTTTCATCCTGGCTTCTAGATTTAAAAAAAAAATTGTCAAGCCCTGAGGTAAGTGGCACTTATGTGTCAGATGTGTAATGGGCATTGCGGTTTGTTATATAGTATGTAACGGGCATTACGGTTTGTTATATAGTATGTAATGGGCATCATGTGTGACCTTATGTGTAAATGGCATTACAGCATGTGGCTTTATATGTAATGGGTATTACAAAATTTGCTAATGTGCAATGGGCATTACGGTGTGTGGTATAATGTTAGGCTGCGCCCCCTTTTTCCTGCGCAAGTGCCATGCCTACTACAAATATAGGGGGGGTTGCGCGAAACATGCACTTGCTCTGGGCACCGTGACACCTAGCTACACCACTGATACAAAGTTACTTGTTATTTTTGCTCTGTTCCCAACTCAGAATCCTCCCATTTTCTTGTAATAGCATTGCTTTAAAATGTGGCATCTATTTTCTTGTAGCACTGCTTTTATGTATTCCAAAGACTGTGGGCTTTTACGATAAGTAATTAATGTGCAATTGTCTGCTTGACTTGGAAGAATTTCGTTATTATAAATTTAGCATATAACCAATTTAAGTCTGCACTATTACCTATTAAATACATTTAACAAAACTTGCTCCTTTCCCTAGCTGGAGACTTGAGGATACTCAAAAAACAGACTTTAATGAGATTTTGTGTCTGACTGTTGTTTTAGCCAATTCAGTTCATCATACCAATATATTTTTTTTTTAGCTAAAAAATCCAGTTTTCTTACAAAAACTCCAGGATAAGTTCCTGGACCTATGTGTTTTGCTATAGCAGATGTGGAAAAATGGCACTTATCAGGGATTTTGTTTTAGGACCTCGGCAGTTCCCCCCACAAAGAAATATTCCATAACTGCTGGCATCAGGGCTAAAAGGATATTTCTCTGTGGATCAATTAGCCACTGTAACGTACCACAGCTAAGTAAATTCCTCCTAAGTTTGTAAAAATATCTATGGCCAACTGATGGATGGGGTTTAAGCCTAAGAGTGATGTAAGTTTAGTGCCTACAAGAGCAGTAAATCATAGCCTGCAACTAGACTAAAGCCAAAGTTTACTATTACAAAGCAAAAATACTGTTAAGTAGATTATTTAGCATTCAAATGAGTTGTTGTTATAGAGCAACTGACTATGGCATGGTTACATACTATTACAGAGCTTACCTTGTAGTAGGGCAAAAAGAGACTGCAAATGGCACAATATGGCTTGACTTTAGAGACTAGATCATTGTACTCTCTTTCAGCAGAAAAACTTTGCACCTTAGTCTGCCAGAGATGAATAAGAGGTTTTGCCCAAAGCTCAGTTTCTTCCGTTGTTTCACCAGCACATTCTTGAAATTCTGTGTGGCCAAAAAGATGATGTTAAAATATATAATTGAAGACATAACATTTGGTTCTCATTATTGATACCCTTCATATTCCATTTTTCCACTATGACATCTGAATAAAGACAATACATCCAGCAATATTATGTACAGCTATAGCCATGCTCATAGCCGGCGCAACATGCATGGTGAACGTAGTCATGCTCGTGCATCGAAGTCACACCTGTGACTCATTGAAAACGCATTGGCATTTCCAGGTGTAAACTTGCTGCATCAAGTGGCCATATTGCATGCACAATGAGCATGGCTGCATCTGTATTATGGATATTTCAAACCGCAAATATCACATGGAGAAGGTACTGTGTTTCATTGCTGCTCCGCAGGTGTTTTTCTGATTATACTATATAAGAAATGCTTTTGAAAGGATTTGGTCAGACTGCGGCATGCAGAGCACACTGGAAAATACCATTACAGGGGCCATGTTTAGGGGTGTGGCCAGGTGCCACAGAGGTTTTGCTAACTATTAGAGTAAGGGGGGTATATTTCTGACAGTTGGAAGTATCGGCACACATCTATTTAATGTGGCCATTTTAGCCTGCATTGAAGATTGGACTTTTGTTGTGAAATCTGCATTGTCAAAAACAGCCATTGGAGGGGGCGTGGCTTGGTAGCCATACTGAGAGGACGCATCTGAGGACAGCTCCCGCTCCAACGCGGAAAAAACACCTCAGTACCCCAGCTGAACTACCTCAATTCCCCCTACAGACTCTCTACTATCTCCCCCCGGAGCTCCGGTCGCTCACAGCCCCGGTCGCGGAGCCGGGAAGCGCTTCTAAGCGCTTCTGCAGGTTGCGGCCTAGGCGCGAGGCCGGAGCCGGGGACTCAATTTGGGACCGGAAGCCGACGCGCGATCCCGGGGCCTCGTCAGAGGACTCGAGTGCGCTCCCAGGCATCGCCGCTCACCAGCCCCGGACCCCAGACAGCCCCTGCAGCGGCGGGGACCCCCTACAGGGCCCAAACAGCTCCTCACAACCCAGCGTGCGTTACACGGCCGGAGGCGCCGCCATTATAGGACAGCGCAGGGAGGAAAAGCAGCCTCCATTTCCATCCCCGATCTGAGCGCTCTCCACACCCCAGACACAGTGAGTACCCTCTGGACAGCCCCCAGCAGCTCCTACCCTCCACCAGGACGCGAGCCTCCCAGCTACTAACGGGCATTCCCCAGCAAAGGTGAAGCACCCCTGTCAGGACCACATCCTAGAGCTATACCCCCTCATCCCCCCAGCTTCATTACACTGGGCCCCGGGGATACCCCCTGACCTCCTGCTCTCCCAGTAAACAGCTTACCACTGCCCCAAATCGGCCCTGCTGTGGACCAGCACCATACTCCCCCCTCTGCATAAGCTTGCAGACGCCCCGGACCCCTAGCAGCGTCTCACCATTCTGCTGCTCACTCTCCCTAGCCCTCCAGACCCTAAGGAGAACCACCTGGGTGCATTACAGACTCCCTGACTGCAGCCGCAGATGTGAAGAAACAATCTACATGCTGCCACTCACTCAACCTACTCGACCTGAGGTAATCATGATCCAGTAAGCACTCACTGTTATCTCCCCCTCCGGTACCAACCACCTTGAGAATATCATTTTTTGTACGAGTGCCTTCCGACTGCATCATGCCCGCTAAAAGGGTTAAACATGTGGTCCCCTCCAAAATACCTCTCCCACCAAAAAAATCCCCCCTGCCCTCTTCAGCTCAGCATAGCCCCTCAGCCTTGGCCCCCCACCCCCGGGGTGAGCCAAACGAAGCTCTATCAGCATCAGGGCTCGCTGGGGTAGATGTTGATTCTGATGCACCAGTGACAATGAAATCCCTTTGTCAGGTCTTTTCTGCATTCCAAGCAGAGCTGACCAAGGATCTGAAGTCGGCCATTCGAGAGGTCAAGACAGAACTTGTAGCTATAGGGGACAGAACAGACCACCTGGAAAGACGAATGGATGAGCTTGTAGCGTCACACAACGACCTGATATCGTCCTATGATAGCCAACAGCGTGATCTCGACCAATTCAAATCCAAGATGGCAGATTTGGAAGACAGGTCCAGACGCAACAATATAAAAATCAGAGGCATCCCAGATTCAGTGGCTAACACAGAATTAGAAGACTACGCCACCACCCTGTTCCGCAAGCTTCTCCCCTCCACAGACCCAAAAGACCTTCTGATAGACCGTATACACCGCCTCCCACGACCCAAAACAGTTTCCTCTGACCTTCCGAGGGATACGCTCCTCCGCGTGCACTTCTTCACTGTCAAAGAACGTATCCTGAAGGCGGCTCGAGAGTCCAAGCTCACAGACACCCTAGGCGGCCTACAGATCTTCCAAGACCTCTCTCCCGCGACGATAGCCAACAGAAGAGCACTTGCCCCTGTTACAACAGCACTCCGTAACCACGAAATCCGGTACCGGTGGGGATTCCCGGTCAAACTGATAGTGTACCACGACGACTCCACCTATATCATATCATCCCTGGATGCCGGGGTTAAACTCCTGATGGACTGGGACATTTCGGTCACCAACTCTCAGGAATCAAGACGCCCCGAGACCCTACACCAGGACTGGTCCACTACCTGAGTACCCCCCCGGGACTCGAAGTTTGTTTGATCCTGTTTGTGAACCGGTTGCCTACACTCCTGTGATCCCCTCCACCGAGATGGGATCTGTCCGTTAAGTATCGTTTTTTTATTTGTTATTTGAAATGCAGGATGTTTGGCAACTAGGTTGCTATGTTAGAACTGTGGTACTATCTTGATAGACAATAAGATCAGTTCATAAGTTTAGTTTTGTCCAGTATGTTATACTGTTAATTTACCTCTTTACAGGTATTATTTTGTTTATATGTGAGTGGCGGCACCCCGTTGTGCGACCCAAGCCACCACCCCGATGTTGCACACACTACTGCAAGACCCGTCTCTCTCCCCCCTCACCCCTGCAGTAGTCATGCAGGTCCAATGTACCGGACCTTTTTGTTTCCCCCCTCCCTGTTCCCCAATTGCCCTTACCGCCCCCCCTCTCCTCCCTTGCCCCCCACACACCCCTACTCCCCCCACCTGGTTCTTAGCGGACAATGTAGCTGTCAGCCTCTGGGGCAGGACCCCTCACTTGCTGAGCCGCAGCCATCCACCGAAACCCCCCCTAATACATAATGCCTAATTTTATGTCCTTAAATGTGAAGGGATTGAATTCCCCAAACAAAAGGCGACTGGCCCTGTCCTACTTTCATAAACAAAGGGCCGATGTGGTTGCTATTCAGGAGACTCACTTCAACTCCTCCAACCCCCCGTTGTTTAGGGACGCAAACTACCCCACATCCTATTATGCCAATGGCCCAACCAAACGGAACGGGGTTGCCATCTTGTTTAGTAAAAATACCTCCTTTGTACTACAATCCCAGACCCAAGACAAAAATGGTAGATATATTATCCTAACAGGTATGTTGGAAGACAAGCAGGTCACTATTGTCTGCTTATACGCTCCTAACTCCAACCAGGTCCCCTTTTTACGCAAACTTTTCCTCTTAATGCAAAAAAAATCAAAAGGCTCCGTGATTTTATTGGGTGATTTCAATCTAGCCCTGGATTCGAAACTTGACAAATCACGTGTACCCTCCCCATCCCCCTCATATACCTCAGGCCCGTCCCTAGCTTTTCGTAATCTCCTCCTGGAGTTCGACCTCTATGACATATGGAGATCCAACAACCCCTCTGGTCGCGAATATACCTTCTATTCCCCAGTACATAACTCGTACTCCAGGATAGATTATATACTCTGTGACAAATGGACCCTGCAGCACACAAAGGATGTTGACATTTTACCCATCACATGGTCGGACCATGCCCCGGTCACCTGGCAATGGAATATCCGTTCTCCCAAAACCCCTCTGCGACCTTGGAGGCTCTTCCCCCACCTCCTTAAAGACCCCACCTCTAAAACCACCATACTAACCTCCATTAACGACTACCTATCGACCAATTCTCCCCAGGATACTTCCATTACAAACCACTGGTGCGCGCTCAAAGCAGTTACCAGGGGCGCCGCAATCCAGGCGGGCGCCTCCCTCAAAAGACGTTCTGTTAAGACCCAACAGGAATTAGAAGCCAGATTGAGTGTACTAGAAGCTCAGAATAAAGCAACCCCCTCCAGAGATCTCAAAAAAGAGATCTCCGGTATACGTAGTCAGATCCAGAAATACCTCCTAGCCCGCACCCAACTAGCACTAAATAGAATGCGCCACAAATTTTATTTGTTCAGCAATAGATCAGGTAGAATGCTGGCCAGGAAACTGAGAGCCCAACAAGCTAGAAACAAGATTAAACACATAACCACCCCTAACAACACCAAAGTCATTAATCCTAAAGATATCGCGGACCAATTTGCCCAATATTACTCAAAACTGTATAACCTATCCTCCGACTCCTCAACCCCCCAACCATCTGCTGACTCGGTCTCGACATTCCTAGACAAGGTACAATTCCCTACTCTAACCCCAGAACAGCTAGCAGCTCTCAATACCCCCTGGTCACAAGAGGAAATTCAAACAGCTATTAAATCCCTCCCACGCAACAAAGCCCCAGGCCCAGACGGATTCATTACTGACTTCTACATTACATTCAAGGAATTATTAACCCCAATACTAACAGACCTTTTTAACGAATTGTCCTCTTTAGGATCTGCCCCCCCAGAACTTCTGGAAGCCCGCATAGTGACCATACCTAAACCGGGAAAAGACCCAGCCCTCTGCCAGAACTACCGCCCCATAGCGTTATTGAATTGTGATATTAAATTATTCGCCAAGCTGATGGCCCTACGTATCAACAAGATACTGCCGTTGCTGGTGCACCCGGACCAAACCGGGTTTGTCCCGGGAAGACAGGCCTCTGACAACACCAGACGGGTATTTGATTTAATTGACTCCCTCTCTGGTGAACAGGACCTCCTCCTGTTATCTCTAGACGCAGAAAAAGCGTTCGATAGGCTGAACTGGCACTACATGCGGGAGGTCCTGGGTCGTTTTGGCTTCAAGGATCGTATACTCACGTCTATAATGACTCTCTACAGCTCCCCCTCGGCCCGGGTGCTCAGCAACGGCTTCCTCTCGGACGCCTTCAATATCACAAATGGCACCAGGCAGGGCTGCCCCCTTTCCCCGCTTATCTTTGTTCTCTCAATCGAACCCCTGGCCATTACCATCCGTAACGATAACAGGATAGGCGGCTTAAGGGTAGGCCTGGATCATCATAAACTAAGCCTCTTTGCAGATGACGTCTTGCTTTTCATAACCAACCCCGTCTCGACACTCCCACACCTCCACGACATTCTAGACACATACAGCAAGGCCTCATACTACAAACTGAATACCACCAAGACAGATGCACTCCCGATCAACCTCACCGCATCCACCCCCCAACTACGATCATTATACCAATATAATTGGCAAAAGGAGTCTATAAAATATCTGGGAATTAATATTCCCCACACCACATCCAAAGTCTTTGACATTAACCTTACCCCCCTGCTCTCGACCCTAACTGCCATTTCCAACTCCTGGACTGCATTTGATATTTCCTGGATGGGCCGTATGGCGGCTTTTAAAATGTCCCTCCTACCAAAATTGATGTACCTGTTTAGGACTATCCCCTATAGTTTCCCACAGAAGGCCCTCCGGCTGAGCTCATCCATTATGACAAAATATATCTGGACATCCAGACCCCCAAAGATTGCTCGTACCAAAATGTGCCTACCCAGAGCATTTGGTGGCCTGGATCTCCCAGATCTGCACCTTTACCAGTGGGCGACCCTCCTGGCCCCAATCAAAAACTACTCCATACCTGACACCTCTATCAGCTGGGTTGCTATTGAGCAAACCCGGTCCCCAAACATACCTCTAGCCGACCTAATTAGAATCCCTCGTCAACTCAGACCAAATCAGCCTCTCCTGCTCCCGTCCACCAAAGCATCCCTACAAGCCTGGGATCAATTACTATCCACCTTAGCCACCACCACAAATAATCTACCCAATGTTTCCATAAAGACTGTAGCAAAACTGATTCCAAATCTTAATTTAAACTCTTGGAAATCCCGAGGTATCAATACTTTGGGGGATATCTTGGACTCTCACGCCCTCCTCCCTTTTACCTCCCTACAAAACAGCTTCCAGATCCCCGCTGCAGAATACCTACACTACACTCAACTAGCTCACTGGTGGAGAACCAATATATCGAAACTACCCCCCCCACAGCCCGTACTCCAGCCAATCTTCTCCAGACCCTTTACCCCTTATACCAAACGTGACATCTCCTTCTGGTATAAGACCCTAATAACCCCCCACTCCTTCTTGAAAACCTCTACACATACGAAGTGGGAGGCCGACCTAGGACAAACGTTTTCCTCAGCACAATGGCGCCAAATCTTCCTTACCTCCTATGATATGTCCCGCTGCTTGAACCACACAGAAATGCATATCAAGCTCATAAACAGAATCTATATGACTCCAGAGCGTCTTCACACCTTTTGGCCATCGACCTCTAACAAATGTTGGAGGTTGTGTGGTCAAATAGGGAACATATTTCATATTTTTTGGACTTGCCCCCAAATCCTTAAATATTGGACGGAGGTATTTGAGCTAGTCTCCTCAGTACTCAAAATCACAGTCACCCCCGACCCATCCATAGCCTTACTTCATGTCTACCCCCATGAGATCCCAATAGAGAAGAGACTGGTTTTGGGGCATATACTCATAGCCGCGAGAGCTAACCTAGCTCAACAATGGAAGCAGCCTACCCCCCCAACCCTCCTACAGGTGATTCTGAAGACGAACCACCACTTCATGATGGAGAGCGGCCCCCCCTTCAACACGCCACTATCCCCCCCTACCTCCCACCGTTGGCTATTATGGCACACATACGTGACAGAGGGTGAGGGAGCTAAATTCTTCCCCCGCGCATCCGCATCAGACCCCCGCCAGTTCAGTTTAAACGAGTCTGAAGAGCCAGAATAGGGCCAGCGGCAGAGGGATATTACCTTCTCCCCTTTAACTTGTAAGATTGATATTGTGATCGGCAAAGATTAATGGTATAATCTAATGCTTATACATCAGGTACATATGTTATGCTTGTACTACATTGTTCGCTCTGCGAAGCGAAATGTCTGATTTTCCATTTGTCTGCTACCCCCCCCCTCCCCCCCCCCCCGATATTGTCTCCCCTTTTCTAATTTCTGTACCCCATATCCTGAATATACTACAATAAAAATTTATTGAAGTTAAAAAAAAAAAAAAAAAAACAGCCATTGGATTGTCTAATTTGTGTCCAGTTTCAACCAATATATACGAGGAATCAACAATCCACATTTATTACGACTGTTGAAAAATTTCCAACAATTGGAAGAATGAATTTCAACTATCGAATTGGCCAATATTCTAAAAAAATCTAACAGTTGCAAATAAAATTGAATGTCCCTCCTAAATAGTATAGTATATAATGCACTGTAGAAAATACACCATAGTCCTGAAGTGTATCAGGTAACATATGTATAATGCAAGTATACATCCTGGGACCTGATCCCTAGAAAAGGCAGTGGTCCCCTAGGCAGTCAGGCCCACTGGGGGTATCCCCTACACCAGTGGTTCCCAAACTGTGTGCCTAGGCACCCTGGTGTGCCTCAGGACACTTGCAGGGGTGCCTTGGGTTGGTGGACCTGGTTTAATTCATATTATTTATGGTCAATGTAACAGGCAAAACTGCTGGTGGCTGCCAATCATAATATATGTGCACAAACAGAAGCAAATCCTGTCCCTCACCAAATAACTGTGACACAAACACAATGCAATTAATTTAATATTTTTTTCTGAATATCTCTATAAGAAGCATTTGGCCTAGGAGTGCCTTGAAAATATTTTGATGCTCTAGGGTGCCGTGATTCAAAAAAGTTTGGGAACCACTGCCCTACACCCATGTGGGCCAGTACAACCATGGCTGCTCAACATTTAATATCCAAACATTCAGAGAGCTGGACTTTTTTGGGGGGATGCAATATTGGCATATTCTTACTATATACAGCAACCTACCATTTACCCAAAAGTGGAAACTAGATATTGAATAGTGTATTTTTTAAAAGGATTTCAATTGTTCATTTATTAACCTACATTTATGTAAAATAAAACAGTTTTGTTATATTCAGCGATACACTGTTATATTTTGTTATTTTTTCAGCCTATACACTAGCAGTTATGGTTTCCATCTATGGGGGTGAAGGTCGCAGCTTACAGAGTCTTTGTGACGCCGCCCCACCATCCTGGCGAATGCATGCCCCCACCACCACCACCCCCGTTTCACAAAAACACATCCCCTGGCATGTGCCCGCAGCAGGAGAAATCAGTCGATGGTCGCCGACATATATATATATATATATATATATATATATATATACATATATATATATATATATACATATATATATATACACATACACACACACACGCACAAGGTTATGCAAAGGGTTTAATTTCAAAACTATGATTTAATTTAAAGAATGTGTGTGAAGGTAATCTATCCAAAGCACCCCCTCTGGGTATGAGTTTAACAGGTTCAATAGCCTTGAAACTGAAAAGCTCTGGATTACAATTATGTACTTCAAATACAGTAAGTGCTTATATAAGGAGTGGTTATCTGCTTTATTTTCTTTTTGTAAAGAGTACATGTTCCTGCATAATTTAAAATGCCTTGTATTCCCATCATATTTTAACATTTAAGTGCACTCAACAAGGTAAATGGCATTTTATTTTTAAACCTCAAAAACTGGACTTTTTATTACTAGTCTACTGGTGCATACAGTATTACAACAGTAAACACTATATGGAAACTTGCAGTGTTAAAGGAACTAGTATTTGTGTTATGAGAAGGCTAGAGACAAAAAAAAAGTAAATTCTAAAACCAAAATGGGTCTTCGGAGGCAACATGTTATTAAGAATTTCATGCATTTTTGGTGAAGTTTGTACTGTATAGTATCTCTTTATCTTACTTAATATTGTGCCATTGAGATTATAGATATAATTTGAAAGAATGGGCACTCAGGGACTAACAAATGTGGTGAAGCAAGAGGACCAAATTTATTCCATAGAGCTCAACGTTTCGGGTCACTCCCTCGTCATCAGGACATATACAATACTGGAGGTCTTTCAGCCAGTGGAGGAGCTAGAGATTCCACTATATTGTGGTTATTCTTCTATGAAATAAGGAGGAATTACTTCAGCTTTTATATCATCCTACCAATCTTTGTGATTGTTCAATCCTTGTGAATACGGTCCATAACGTTTTGGAGATTTAAGGACCCTATTTACTTTGAAGACCTGGTTTAACAGGCCAGATCTGGATTTTTTTTAATGATCACCATATATTGATTTTATATCATTATTCAAAAGAATACTCTTCGCTGTACAGACCTCATTATAAGGTCTATTTTTGCCATGCCCCTGATGAAGTCGTTCTGACGAAACGCATTGGATTGGTTTGAATAAAGAAATTGTTATATGAACAGAGTTTACGTTTTATCCGAAAAGCAACAGAAGACAACTTGTGATTGGTGTATCACGTTGTAATAACTATATTATTGGCTAGGTGGTACCAAGTCTAACGCACTCCAATAATCCACTTTTCTTCCACATTCTTGTATCCAGAATCTCACTAACAGGAAAGCCTTATCGGAGTAGCAGCTTATCAGTGTTAAACTTAGCGTATAATGGAGGCCATACTGTGTGTTATATATATAATATATATATATATACACACACACACACATATATATATATATATATATATATATATACATACATATGCAAGCTTCTGTAGTTTTTATTAGATTAATAATCAATTTTGTCTCAATTTTCTCAAACATTTTTGAGTCCCAGTGCCCTACAGCATCAACATTTTTTTCACGTCAATCCTACGCAAACATTTCTTATTCATAAATAAATATTCATTTAAGTAAATTGTGTTTATATGTCACGCTTAGAGCTCAGTTAAGTGGTGAGGGACAGGATTTGATTCTATTTGTCCACATATGTTAGGACTGGCAGCCACCATCACTGGTTTTGGCTTTTACATTGACCATAAATAATTTCAATTGGTATTTTCCTTCATATATTTTTTCTGTGTTTCTCAATATAATATTGTTTTTGGGTGTGTGTATGTGTACTGCAATCTTTGTTAAGACTTCACACGTAGCGAGGACATTCCATCCATGGCATGCCACATGCTCCAATTATACAAATCAGTATTAGGGAATAAATGTGATGTACAATGATCTATTGTTAACTATATTGCTGTACTGCTACATTCTGACAGAGTGGCTTATTTCTATAGATATTAATATGCCCAGAATGGCCTCTCCTGTAATATAACTATGATTTTTGCTCTGCAATAGTTGCTGCACAGACACTTTCCACTGCAGCTATAAGTATTATAGCACTGTGTATTTTGTATCTACTCTAACATCAACTTCAGTATAGCATTTCATTAACTAATTCCCTCTCACACATTTCTGGCCATCTTCAAATCAATTTATTTTTCCTATTCACCACATCTCTAAGCTTGGCCAAGGGGTTCAAAGTTACTGCTAACTTGCTTACCAAGCTGAAATTTACTTTCATAAGAAAACCAAAAACACTTGTAGTTGTGTGTATTACTAGTGGTTTCTGGCCTAGACCAGAAGCCAGAGAACAAAAAAAAACAGGCAGGGACTGCTAAGTGAACCAAATGTTAACACTCAGGAGTTTTGATTTGTGTTTTTTTTTGCTTATGTATTACAACTATTTGTGCTACAGACTTATTTTTATTTGTTTATTTTTCAATACATTTTTTCTTTTTAATTGTCCAGGAAAATACTTTAATCTCTAATTAGCTAAATCTTATCAGGGATGATTTAATTAAATGTGATGTGGTCAATAACTGCTCATTTTCCTAGCACAACATACTTCTAGATACAGGTGTGTGTAAGGAAGTAAGCGAAGATTGACTCCAATACTTAACATTGATATGTGCAGTCTATTGTAACAGTAATCGAAGAGGAGGGAGGGATGGTCCCCAGGGGGAGGGAGAGGGGATGCTGCATTGAGCAGCATGGGACGGCGTTCGATCTGAAGATCGAAGCAGAAATAGAATTGCCTGCCAAGTCTATTTCTGCTTTCGATCCAGTTGCCATGGGGCTGCGCATCGGGATCAAATCTGCATCGAATTCAGCTATAGACTGTTCAATTTTGTTTCTATTTTGCTTCTAGAATTGAATAAAAAATGTGTCAAAATCGAAGCGTGTGTGTATACACCCCATTAGACTCCATTTTGATTGATTATGTTATGTCTTTTATTGGGAATGCATTAGATTTAATATTTTAAACACAGGATGGCAATAGTAAAATGAATTGTTTTTATTTCTTTCATACAAATAAGCAGCTCTGTACATGGATGGAATGTTACTGTGAAGTTTGACAGTCAACATGTGGAAACACCAGGGACATCGCGTATTTAACCAAAGTTTTACTTCTATAGTAAACAACATTGCACTATAATTTATTGAGCTTTTTGTTTTATGACTGCAGTGAAGCCATAGAGGTAATGCACTGAATGAATATTTTCATTTCTCTTGGCCCAAATCATAGTGCATATATTTTATTTTTATTTCCTACAGTAGATTTTTTTTATACAACTGCTGAGAATGTATGAGAATGAAATCTGGGGAACATATTGGAGTGATTTTAAAACATGTCAAGTGACCCACAACAAATTACCTTAACATCTACTTTTTTTTCTCTACACATATTTACAACTATAAGAAAGTGTCTCATAAATACTTTTTTTAGCTCATGTAGTTTGAGTGGCTTTATAAAGGGACACAAAATGCCAAAACCCCACACATTAGCAATTGTGAATATACAAAAGATAGTTTTATCTGAGACCAGTATTGAGAATTAGAATTAAAATCAGAACATAGCTTTACTTTGATATACAGCTAGAGTATCCGTTATCCAAATAATTCCGAAAACCATACATTCCAGAAAGTGAAAAGAAAAATTCTTGCTAAAAGCACTACTGGGGACATCTGTAACAGTACTACTGAGGACATGATATGTAACTGGCATTAAATATGTGCAAGAAAATGATTGTGTATTATCTCAGGCACGGACTTGTCTCATGCACAAATAAAATATTTGTGTGTATTTAATTTGTTTGATGTGTTTATACATAACATACCGTACATGCAATATACCTCAAGATACATCACTGAAATATACAAATATTCTGAAATTCAGAATAATCCATTATCCAAAATTCTTCAGGTCCCAAACATTTTGGATAAGGGATACTCAAACTTTACCACATTACAAGGTCACAGACTCAAACATTTCAAAACAGATTTCAGGAAAAGCAATTTGCTTACAACTTTCATTAATTTTCTGTTTATTCCTTAATGTTTTAAGATTATCCATGCCAAAGTTAAATTTGGTATCTCTATAGGAATATATGAGTCAATTTTATTGTTTAACTACAGAATTCTAAATTTTTTATATCTACATAAAATGGCAAAATAAGTGTGTTTATTTCTTTTATTGAAATGATAAACAATTAAAAACAAAAAGTATTTTATTCTCTAATTACGAACAAGAAATAATTTGTGATTTTTAGCCTCTGCATTAATCTACCTTCCAAATTGGCAATCAGATTCTATAAACCACACTCCTCACCACTGTAGCTACATTGCAAATCCATTCATTACACTTCACTTACTCAATGCTGTGGGTTGTATTCACATATATCCAGTGGCGGCTCGTACCTTATTGGGGGAGGGGGGGGGTGCCTCTGGCCACAGCGGGGGTACTGGGATTCAGGCACCCTCTCCCCCTGTCGCTGCTGCCGTAGCCTCCTCTCCCCCTGTCCCCGGCACCTGTGCTTTGATGACAGGCACCGGGACTGGCGCATGCGCAGTACAAACAGCTGTACTGCGCATGCGCCCAGCTTCTATGGGCTGCTTGGGCAACAGCCCATAGAAGCAATCTTGGTCCCAGCGCCTGTACAACATAAGTTACAGGCACCGGGACCAGCGCGTGTGCAGTACCGAAATAGGTACTGCGCATGCGCCATCACCATTTTTGCACGGCAGCCTGCACAAAGGCGGGAGAGAACACCTCCCAATGGGACTGCCTTTGTGGCTGGCAGGTCGGACTTCTAATAGGAAGTCACTGCCAGTCACAGTGGAGCCAGTGCAGTCTCACAGACTGCATCTGGCTTCACTACAGTGGTGGATTTTACATGGGGGGGCTGCAGCCTATAGGTAAAAACCACCACTACACAGATCACATACCTTTGTGAAAATAGTACACAAGAAAAACGTCTCTGTCTTCAAAGAAAATGTTCCATCCAACAAAATACTCTAGCTTGTAGGAAAAAAAAAATCGAGCGCAACAACACCAGAAAACGTAGAACATTATTTTTATTATTATTTGCGCACATAAAGATATCCAGTACATCACTAAAAACACCCTCAAAGTGAACACAACCCCAAGCGGGAATTACTTTAGAAACATTATATTTTATAAATAGATTTTCAGAATAATTTTATTTTAAATTATTACAGTGCATTTTTTCTTACATTCAAATGTAACACTGTAAGAAAGATAGTAGTCAAAAAAGAACACAATTTAAGAAACAAATACCTATTGCATCAAATAAGCAAACTCCTGTGTTTATTGATGCCAGGATGTTGGATAGCCAGGTATTAAAAATCACTAAATCATTGGATTTCCTAATGCTCTTTGTAGTGCCCATCCCCTATTGCCAGTTACACACATACATGTATTTCTGAAGTGCATGCTAATATTGGTTTTTGATTACCAGAAAATATTCACTCAGGGCCCACATAATTTGAAAGCGGTGGCTTTGGCATAATGATTTGTGCAGTGCTGAGGTGTTCCCTAATGATCACATGTTATGCAGAGCATAGCTTCTCAGAGGTCACATCATTTCAAACAGGGTACCAGGATGTGGGAGCTAGAGCAATTTTAACGTGCTGTCCCCTATGTCATAGCTTGCAAAAAATGACAGCGTTTAAGCCTCTACCTTTCCTTGCAAAATGACTTAATTGATGCTTAATGACTTCCACATAGCCCTGGGGTGATGACATCATTAAATTACAATCCTCTATCAGATTCTACCTATGACAACTATAAAAGAGCAGATTTTTTTTTAAAAGCTTCCCTGCCTATTTAAAGCACTACTACAGTGCTTCGTATCAGTCCTATCCTAAGATCGATACATTCTTTATACAGTAAATTCATATTAAATTGCTCTTAGATTGTAATAACATAACAGTTCAAACATGGTCAATTTATAGGTTGTGTTTAATATAGTATTGGCATTAGCTAAATTACCAAATTTATGATTTGTGTACTTACAGTATACTGATAACTCAAGTATCAATGTATTGTGCATTGAATTTACCTTTATTTTTTACACATTTATGTATAAAGCTATGACCTCATAAGAGCATTAGTGTACAATAATGCAAATTAGAATGCATAATGCAGTTTTCTTTTTTAGTTTGTAACATAAAATTGAAAGAGAAGTAAAATTCAATCATCTAATAATTTCATTTTAAAAAGCCAAGGTATAGTATATCTTCTGAAAGCTTTATTTAATCTTTTGGAGCATTATGGGTGTGGCATACCTCCTTGACTTGCCAGAGAAAGCACAATACCTGCGTTATTTAAACCATGTGTTTGGCAACGTAAGACAAGTAACAAAATACACGGTTACAAAAGTATAATTTAAAAGCTCATCAGTTTAAGCCAACAATCACAAATATGCAAGCCACTGTACATGGGACAACAGCCATGTACTGAGAAGGTTTTCAAATAAATACCTATTTGTAAGATTAAGCGCATTAATAATGTAATTGTACTATATCTGAAACTCCAGTTCCATTTGTTTCTAGAGTTGAATTGTCAGCAGTATGGCATCTGTAAATTATTTCACAACCTGTCAAGCTCTGGTATTCTTATACTGTAGGTTATCAGATTTAAAGTCTTTGAAATAGATATAGGCCCTGATTCTGGTTGACTCGGTAAGCTGCGAAGCTAGCAGCTTACTGAGTCCCAGAGAGCAGCACCCACCGTAAATAAGCCCCCACCCCACACACCGCCACCACTGTCTCCCCTTGCAACCATGCGAGGAGATGTGTTACAAAGACATCCCATTGCATGTGCCCACTGCAGGAGAAATCACTGCGATGGTCGCCAACCATCGAGGGATTTCTCCTGTCTTCGCAAATATAAGTAAGTGGAGACTGACTTATATTTGCGGGCAGTGGGACGAAGTCATGTAACGTCAGCCTCCCGCCCCTGGCACACCTCATTCTGCCCACAATCCCATGGGAGCGGTGTTCTGATGTCCGTGCTCCATCACCAACCCCTTCTGCATCCATCCCACCCTCGTCCCCCCTCCCCACTGGGAATGGCCCGGCAACATTGTAAATCAACAAGGCCATTCGCAGTCTGGGTTTGTGTCTGCACAGAAATGCGCATGCGCAAACTCCGACCATCAGGGCAGGGGCCGAATTCGGTTCACACCGAGTGAACAGGAATCAGCCCCATAGTACCCGTCATCAGATGGTGCTACTTAATGGTATGCTGGTCATACAACAGAGCAGCCAAAACGATTTCAGAACCCCAATGTGTGACTGTTTTCTGGGTTAAGCCTCTCATGCTACACAGTTCAGTGTTATGTGGCTGTGCTTAATCTTCTAGGCTGTGTGTGCAAGAAAAAATGAGGTACTTTGTACGCAGTCAAGAAATTCATGAAAGTATATTTACACACAGTAAGTTTTACTCTATCCTACATAAAATGAATATTATTGTATGCTTACAAAATTAAAATGTTAAAGCAGCATCCCTACATGTCTTTTACATTATCGCTCCTTAAAAAGAATACTATTCTGTTTTTCAAATGGAGTGAAAATAGTTATCTCTTCAAAAAAAAACATGTAATAGCCTCCAAGTTTGGCGGCTGTGTGGGATGCCGGCTGAACTCTGAGGTTTTTTTAAAGGGGTAATCGTTTAAAAAGGCATGGTTTTGCCTTGTAAATGATTGCCATGCTTCAGCATACCAAGATATTTTCAACAATGCTTCCAACTTCATGACAATAGTTTGTGGAAGGTGCTTTTCTATTCCAACATGACTGTGCCCCAGTTCACAAATCAAGCACTATAAAGACATGGTTTGATGCAACCCATAGTTTGATGGAAGAACTTGATTGACCCCTACATTCTTGACCTCAACCCCACGAGCACCTTTGGGATGAACTGCAACAGATATTGGGAGCCAGGCCTTCTCGTCCGACAACCGTGTCTGTCCTCATAAATGCTCTACAGAATGAATAGAAACAAATTCCCACAGAAACACTTTCAAAATCTTGTGGAAAGCCCTCCAAGAAGAGTGGATGCTGTTATACTGTAGCTGCAAAAGTAGAACCCACTTTATATTACTAAGTATTTGTATACAATGTAATTTCAGTGCCGATTGGTGTAATGGTTGGTCAGGTGTCCGAGTTCTTTTGTCCATTTAGTGTGTGTATGTAGTAGGCATGTGCAGATCCGGACTTACCCTGATCTCAAAACAGGATCTTACTGGCTATCAGCTGTCACATGTTTTGGCTCCAAAATAAGTCACAGCCGGACCAAGTATGTACGTATGGTTATGTTTATGTGCATTTGACTTTTTTTTTTTTTTAAAGGATTGTTCTTTGTTAAACGTTTTCTTTCTCCACACTTTTTTTCTGAACCTCCTATGCCTCTGTTTAGTATTGCCTGCTACGTCATGATGCTTTTGTTTTACTTTGTGTTTCTTTTTGGACACATAAAAAGAAACTAGAAAAAAAGAAACTTTAAAATTGTCACCATGTGGCAGAAGCAGAATACTGTAGAATACAGTACATTGTAAAAAAAATTGGACTGCAGAATGTAGTATGGGGGACTCATTAGGCAATAATTACTATGGGCTTCAAATATAAAACTTGAAGATCAATTTAAATGAATTAGCAATAATGTAAGTATACTACTGATTTCACCAATACACAGAAAATTTTAAGCTCTACCAAGTCTGACAACCAATACTTTGTAGTTAAGAAAAACAAAGGTAAAAGCATAGAGCATTTTATTAATAACTACAATATAATAAAAGCTGGTAGAGCAACGAGCAAGATGAAAGCAGAATATAAGGCAAATTACAAGATTCACTTACAATTTATAACAAAAGCAGAAAGATAAAGGTCAACATAAAAAACTCTACTGCTACATCTCACAAAGAACCCTGATATAGGAAAATGATGGCTCTTTGTTGAAACAACCTGAATTAAAAAGTAAAACAGGTTAGCAATTATGTCGCTATTTCTGCGATCCATGCTTTGTGTGTACCTCATTTGTACAATAATAACAATAATACCCTACTTAAATTTGAATCTGATTTATCCAGTAATCACCAATATTTGAAATTAATACTTCATTTAACAAAGTTATGCTTTACCTAGAAGAACAACAGATCGTAGTAATTTACACACACACACACACACACACACACACACACACACACACACACACATATATATACATACATATACACACAGCAAAATACACGGCTGTAGTTGAGGATTACGAAACCAACAGATTGGCAGACAGATTCACTTTCCATTCAGATCAGATACTGTGGACCCCTATCATTGGACCGGGCCCAACACAGAATCCACCTGGTTGACAGCCCCATCCACATTAAACATAAAAACTGAGTAAAACCCCAAGACCCTTAAAGATTGTGAATACACCGGGGCTATTCTGACCCTACAAAAGGGAAAAATCGGATAATCATCCCTGTGAAGAGAAGACTATCACAGCCCTCACACAAGGAATTAGACGCCTGTATATACACTGAAATTTTCTCTAGACATCTGAAATCTACCCCAGTGAGGGAGGTCACTACAACCCTAGGATTTTTTGGAGCAATACAAGCTGGTAGAAGCATTGCTAAAAACCACTACCGATTTTCGGAGTCTGCCCCACTGAGGAATATCATTATTGTCTACGTTAATCTGTGGAAACACATGCTAGCACAAGCGTTTTGATATCACAATGTACTAAAACCCCTGATGAAGTCTTTTTCAAGACTAAACGCGTCGGGTTGCTTGTATTTCCGAAAAGGATACCATTTCCAGATGTGAAAATTATCTAATAAAAAGCACACTGGTTTTTAAAAAAAATATTTGTACTGTTTTTGTATTTTGACAAACTATTGGTGGTGTAAAAGCGCTCTCTGTACCTCCTTTCTTTATATATATATATATATATATATATATATATATATATATATATATATATATATGAGGAGCAGACTCTTGTTTCGCGCCCCCAATTTGTTGGCTATTGGATTTGGCTGCCGGACTTACAAGATCCCCTGTTGGATGGGGATAAAAAGGAATGTGGGTAGCAGTTGTAAGTTGGCGCCCCTGTATAGACCTTCAATTATTGGGTCTCTGTATATATATATAATCCCCAATATTCCTAAACGCGCTACCAGAAATGCAAATATAACAAGGTATGTGCATTTTATATACACACCTATTTCACTGAGGTGGACCTGGGATGCTCTGGTCTGCACCCCCATAGTTCCACGTATAGAACTACTTACCCTCCTCTCTTCCTCTTCTCGATCTCCTTATTTGTTCCTTCCTCCTGCCTCCCATGTTCAGAATTTATTTTGAACCTGTTTTGAAGCCTCATGAAAAAATTTCTATGTTTTTATGGCATTATTTCACCATTTTTTAGATCTTGGTGTACTACCCCTGAAGAAGTCCCTAGGGGACGAAATGCGTAGGGTTTCTCGTATGATCATGTTGCACCTATGACTGAAGTCTTGTATTGAACCACGAAAATCTATGTAAACGATTTCAAAACTTATGCATTTTTAAACTGTTTTACTGTAAAGAATAAATATTCTGTATTTTTACAAATTGTGGACTGGTGAAACCACCCTTTGAGCGCACCTCTACACCTTTCTTCTTCAAATATAACAAGGTATACAAGTTAAAACAATCGTGACTTGGCTGCCTGACCACAAAATTCCCCGAGGGTTCAAGGAATAAAGTCCACAAAATGTTTTCCAATAGTGGAAAGGCGCCTATAATACAGAAACACAGTCCATAAGTGATCATTCTTTTTCAATGATGCAACGAGGATTTCATCCAATATTAGTTTTTATTTTGTCCTTCAATGGAGAGTCAATAGTACAATCAGATGTATACAAAACGTCCCAACGCGTTTCGTCTTTAAAAAGACTTCATCAGGGGTACCATGATACAATCTTCTGGCCACTGTGGAAAGTTCACAATGAATAGAACTGAAATATTCCTTTGTTCTATCCAAAATATGATAAAATTCTTAATAGTGAATAAACCGTGAAATATGAAAGTGAAACCTAATGGGACTCTCCCAAAAGTACTGTTTACTCTCACCTAAGATATTGACAGAATATTAATGAGAAGTTTATCCTTGGGGGGTTGGTAAGGATAGCAAACAACCTCTGTAAATAGCCTCTGTCTCCTACAACTGTGGTCAGCAGCCATATATATATATATATATATATATATATATATATATATATATATATATATATATATATATATATATATATATATATATATAGTAAAGATAGTAAAGAAAAACAATGGCACTCCAATGGCAATACAAGCTTGTATTCAAACAATCAACCAACGTTTTGAGGCTGGTCCGCCCCTTTGTCAAGGTGCAAGGTGAATTCACCCAGAATGGTAATATGATCTACAGGAGATAAACAGGACTGTCAATATTATAACTGTATTGGCAAACAAAGATACCTAAAGCCAAGTACACAAATGGTGAGCTACTTTGATCTTGTTTCACAATTGGACTAAATCCTTCTCTGCTCTAAACTATACATATTAAGATCTTTTTTTCTTTCCGGGTAAGTTTTGTATTGTAGGCCATGCACCATTTTAGTTGCCCTTCTTTGTACAGTCTCTAATGTATTTATATCCTTCTGGAGATATGGCCTCCAGAACTGAACACAGTACTCTAGATGAGGTCGTACCAATGACTTATACAGTGCCATTATGACTTCTTTCTTCCTATTGCTGATACCTCTCCCTATGCAACCAAGCATCTGACTTGCAGTCTTCATTGCTTTGTTAGATTGCCTACCTGCCTTTAAGTCCCCTGATATAGTGACACCTAGATCACTCTCTTCCTCAGTAGTTTCCATTAGTAGCGCCATTTATACTATATTTAGTCTTTGGATTTTTGAGACCCAAGTGCATGATTTTGCATTTTTGAGGATTAAACTGTAGTTGCCATGCTCTTGACCATTCCTCTAATCAACCTAGATCAATCAATCATTTGTTTTACCCTTCCTGGTGCATCTACCCTGTTGCATACCTTTGTGTCATTTGCAAAAAGGCACATTTTACCCACAATTCCTTTTGCAAGATCACCAATATTAATATTAAAAAGCACTGATCCAAGTATAGATCCCTGGGTCCCTTCTTTGCAACCAAGATCTTATCCATTCAACCATCTTAGAATCCAATCCCAAGCTTCAAAGTTTATTTAACAGTCTGCGACGTGGGACAGTCTCAAAAGCATTACTAAAGTTTAGATAAGCTACATCTACAGCCAAACCTTGATCTATTACTGGGGTAGCCAACCCTAGTTCTCGAGAGCGACCAACAGTGCATGTTTTGCAGGTCTCCTCACAGAATCAAAAGTGAGCTAATTAGCTCCATCTGTGTATCTTTTAAAATGTGTTGGTGATTAATGAGTGCAGCAGCTAGGTTGTCTGGAAAATGTGAACTGTTGGTAGCTCTTGAGGGCTAGGGTTGGCTACCACTGATCTACTACTTTAGTCAACCAGTGAAAAAAGTAAATAAGATTTGTTTGACATGATCTTCCCCTAGTAATCCATGCTGTTCTGGATCCTGCAAATTGCTGGTTTTGAGATATTCTACAACTCTTTGTTTTAAGAGTGTTTACATCAATTTCCTTACTACTGATGTAAGGCTCATTGGTCAATAGTTGCTTACCTCTTCCTTGATTCCACTTTTGTGCAATGGGACTACATTCGCTGTTTTCCAGTCCTCTGGGATTAATCCAGTAGCTTGTAACTGGTTGAATAATTCAGTTAATGGTTTTACCAGTTCCTGTTTAAGCTCTTTTAGTATCGTTGGATGTATCCCATCTGGCCCCAATGATTTATCCACTTTCAGTTTTGAGAGTTCTGTTAGGACTTTCTCCTCCGTAAATGTACTTGTTTCTCCCTAATTTTTCTGACTACACTTACAACATAACTGTGGCCCCTCCCCCTCTCTTTTAGCAGTGAATACTGAGCAGAAATAATTATTAATATGATCAGCTATTACATTGTCCCCCTCAAGAAGACTTCCACTCTGTACTTAGTCTTATTACTCCACTTTTGTTTTTCTCCTTTCACTTATATGCCTACAAAAGGCCCCCTCCTTTACCCACTGACTGGGCCCTTTTCCCCTCAGCCTGTGCTTTTGCACATCTGATAACCTTCTTAGCCTCCTTCCCCTCAGCACACAGCATAAAAGAATAACAACATTAGGATGCTACGAACGCCTGGGGAACAGAAACACCAATATCCTGTCAATATTAAAGCACGATCCTTGGAACATATACATACAAAGATTAAGATGTTAAAAGACGTCTGAGCAGTAATAAGTATATAACTGTAATACCCAAATTACAATATACAGAGTCCCGGGTATAGCTAACTCCGGGATCGAGATCCCAAGACAATGATTGGTCAGTTGAGACCATGTGATGCATGACGCAAGTCACATGACCCGGAAATAGGGTGAAACAGACGGAGATGCCGTCTGATTACTAAAGAAACTACAGCCGCGAGATTGGCTTACAACAGGACACGTGACCGCGACAACGCGGCGTGATTGGAGGAGGATAATAAATAAATATAATCCTAAGGAGGCACTCGGTTGGTCTTGAAAAAGCCTTATTAGGTGAAACGCGTGTCGAGCTGTTAGAGCCCGACCTCTAGCTGCACTATATGATACTAATTACAATGTTATAGAAATGTATACAATCTGAACCTAGAGAAATAAGGTGTGTGTGTGGGGACAACCAGCGGCAGATACTCACCCAAAGTGGGGAAAGCAAGTGGCGCACCAACACAAATAAATGTGCATACACAGAGCAGAACGCATTGTTTATTCATAGTGGAAAATAATTTATGAAAGCACATGAAAGTAAAACAGTGTGTACACGCACAAAGTAAAATCTGCCACCCACATAGAGTGGGGAAAAGCTGTTTTGGAATTTACTTATAAGCCAGCAAATGCACATATAATAAACCTGTGTGGACACACAGGGAACCAGTGTTAACCCTTACCCAATTAGGGGATTGCAATTCATTCTGCATAGGGTAAACGGTACTTATGTAGTATCTGGGCTGCCGATTTCTAAATCGGGTCGGATCGGGCACATCGCATCGCATCGCATTCGACCATCGGATGCGATGCGATGCGATGACCCGATTTTTCCATAGGAATCAATGTTAAAATGGACTGAGTCCATTTTAACATGGAATTCAATGGGAAAAAGGGGTCCTTTTCATACCCCTACTATCCAAGTGGGCATGGAGTTGGATATAAACCTGTGGCGAGCGTAGCGAGCCACCGAGCCCGAAGCGTGGCGAGCGTAGCGAGCCCCGCGAGGGGACACAGAATACCGTTCGCTCGCCATGCTTCGGGCTCGGTGGCTCGCCACAGGTTTATATCCAACTCCATGCCCACTTGGATAGTAGGGGTATGAAAAGGACCCCTTTTTCCCATTGAATTCCATGTTAAAATGGACTCAGTCCATTTTAACATTGATTCCTATGGAAAAATCGGGTCATCGCATCCGATGGTCGCATGCGATGCGATGCGATGCGATATCGCATCGCATCGCATCTGATTGTATGCCTTAACTTAAGGCATACAATCAAAAAATCGGCAGCCCAGATACTACATAAGTACCGGGTAAACACATGATAAATAAATGCGCACATAAAAGGACATTTCATTGCTGGATATATTACTATCTGTAAAAAAATAGTATCAAAAATAACACGCTCCTAAGCAGGAGATTGTAGCAAAACTCCAACTACTGATTTAGACAGGAGATGACTGTTGCAATCAAATGATACAATGTGGCAATAAACAATACAACCCACAAGAATAATACAGAATATACCAGCAAAAACCTATAAATAAGCGCTAAAGAATTATCTAAATACAATATGTGCAAATAAAGAATAACAAATAAATGCATGTGGAATTTTAGTGGGAGAATCACTGAAAGGAAAACCCGAAAAATCTTTAATTAAAAATTGCAACAGGGCTCCAACTGTCGATCCAGGCAGGGACCCCCATTGCAGTGTAGAAATATATATCGAGGTGAACAGTGATAGACCCATTAAATAAATTGTGCAACTTTAAAATCAAAGCTCAAAAGGCTATAGGTGTAAGTAAAAACTATACACAGAATTTGATAAAAAGAATTCCTTTTACAAAACTCTTTATATTGAAACCCCGTTATAACAACCACTAGCAGGGGCTAACAGAACCTCTAAGCTTAGAGGAAGTGATACAACCCCAAGTCTTGAGGGAATAAAAATAAACCCGAACACACACCTATCTCTGGAAAAAAGGAATATGCTGAATTAAAAGCCAACAATATTGGCAATACTAAATATCAGCCTATACCCCTACATTAAATACATGTAAACAGGTAGCTGGGCATAAGCCAATTATAGGCAATAGTGCACAGACACAATAAGACCCAGGGAATACCTGTAATAGAACTATAATATTGAACAAATCAAATTAAGTGCAGCAGACCACGGGCTCTGACATTCTTTTGTTTTAATTACTCTACTTTTCTACACCCTCTCATTTCATTTTCTTGTATGAGCACCATGTTTAAATGTATATGATTTTAATTCTATATTTCACCTAGAAAATCCAATCCTCTTCTGTTCCTATGAATATAAAGGAATAAAAACAAATCTTTTTAAAAGTAAACTTATTAAAAGCTAAATTTTATCTTATATTCAGATTACAATACAGTAAAAAATAAAATCAAACAGTGTGCACTCTAACAGCGTAACTTCTTTCCTGGCACCACTCTTTGTGCTACCACAGTTTCCTCCTTCCGTCTCACAAGATACACCTTTGTCTTCATTATTTTGCGTCTGCTTATATTTCTAAAAGGCCAATTTTTTTCCTTTCACATTGACTGTGAAAAAGGAAATTTCAAACACCTGTATTATCCAATTTGGAAAACATGGTCACAGGGTATTCAGCTGTGTAAACAATGCAAGTTTAAAACAAAATCTTTATGGCTCCTGGTGGTCTTTGCACTGAGTAGGGAGCTGGTGGAAGATGTATCTCTCTCTGCATCTGCAGGTGGAGTGAGTGTGTGTGTGTGTGTGTGTGTGTGCGGAGGGGTGGCGGGGGGGGGGGGGGGGCTGTCACACACTCATACAAACAAACACTCCACCTGCAGAGGCAAGCTTCAGGAGTGTGGCTCTCGATGCTGGTGATGGCAAAGCTTTGGAAGGTGAGTAATTACATACTAATTAATCTAATTGGAATTCTTCCATTTGCTTAATTAGTCCAGAGGGAATGTATTTTGGGGTGCTAGAGAAAGTCCAAACCCCCCCCCCCCCCAACCCGTGGGTCATCTAGTCATTTACTCTTACCCTGAGTGGCCAGTCCACCCCCAACTCCCCTCCCGTCTCATGGCTGCTACACACATATTATATAAATGGAGGCACAATGGATGACTTGACGTTGGCAGCTGAGATTACCCAGTATAGATGTATTGTCCACAAAATAACCTATTATGTATATGATGACACATCTTTTTCTAAGAATTTTAATGAGTGTGATATAATATAAAGCATTTCTACTTTGCAATTGTAGGATATGTCTACAAGCCTCCCTTACATGTAAAATAAAAACCTAAAATGCACTATGATAGCCTTTGAAATTATTATAGCTGTTTTATGTCATAAAATTCCTGCTTCCTAAAGCAATAAAAAAGTCATCTTTGCAGTTAGCAGCGAATTGATTCAGGATATTTATTGACCTATTACTATGACTTTTTTTTTGTGTTCTTTCACATAAAACATAAAGAACATTTTTTTTTATTCTACCCAACTTTCTGTTTTGGTTTTTGGATTCTCAGCATTTTAGTTTTTCATCCAGGTCTTTTAAGTCATGGGACAGTTTGTCATATTTAGCAGATATTTTTTGCTAGTTGCACTATTCTGTTAAGATTAACTAGTGGTCTAACTGTCCTAGCAGCAATTTTCAAGTGATTTCATTCAAATGTAAACACATATAGTGCAGCCGAAACTACCGATTGCCAAGTAAATCATACTAGACATAGTAATGGCTTTAAAATAACTAATCAACTGTCCACAGGGTAATATTTACTAACACTCAACATACAGAATAATGGAATAATTATGGGTTTATTGAATTCACTTAAATATAAAAAAATAGAAACATGGAGCATGGCATGATGGGCGGCCTGACTGGTCGTGTTTGGTGAGAGCTCCTGCTGAACCAGGCTTTTTACTCCTATTTGCCCCCCTCCTGCCACCTTTCCAGTGCCTGATCCCCTGCCCTCTTACCCAACATTGGTGGGTTCATGCTGCGGAGCGGGGGGACGGGCTCTTCTGACCTTGCAGGTTGCGGCCTATCCACCTCTGTGTTTCTGATGCTTTGCTGGCCTCCGTCCCTGCCGTGGGCTCTGGGTTGATTAGAGCTGCGCTGGTCCTGGTCCCACGCAGAAGATGTTCTCCTGCCCTGCAGGTGGGGCTCTCCTGCTGCGCACGCTGTTTCCCTTCTTCCTGACGGAGATTGCAGGACTACCCGGTGGGAGTGCAGACAGCCAGGGCAGACACCTGTCAGCAGTTCTGAGTGGCGGCCATCTTAAGGAGGGAGAGAATGTGCAGGTACATCCTGCTGCTGGTTAGCTCCTGAGCTCTAACCGAGTGGTGCCCACATACAATTCTCATGGTGATTGCCCTGGCTACTGGAGGGTAGAGGTCCCTACTGAACTTGGCTTATAACAATACATATAGTCCGGGGGCCTTATCCTTTGTTAGGGGCAACTTGTGCATTTACCTCAACTATAATATTACCTGAGGATACACAAACAAACTAGCCTATACTCAGGATACACTTATGTCCAGGCATCATTTAGTATAAGAACCGGTCATTTAAAATCCTATTGTCTTATTGAGTCCTTTGAATACGGTGCCCCTTACTAATATTGTAATTATTAATATGTATTGATTATGACTAGGTCATGCTCAGGGGTCCTCTATGATGACTCATCACTGACTCTGATCTACATATACCCACGATCTAATGTTTCTCCTTTTCGTAACCCTATGGGGGAAATTTACTAAGATGTGTATTCTACTTCACATATGATGTTGCTATGGGTAACCAATTAGATCTGGTCTACTATCTTCTAGAGCAGGCATGTCCAAACTATGGCCCTCCAGCTGTTGTGAAACTACACATCCCAGCATGCCTTGTCACATATTTAGCATTCCCTAATAGCAATACTGTGGCAAGGCATGATGGGACATGTATTTTCACAACAGCTGGAGGGCCATAGTTTGGACATGCCTGTTTAGAGGGTGCTAAACAAATAAGAAGTGGATTCTGATTGGTTGCCCATAGCAACATCACATGTGAAGTAGAATACACATCTTAGTAAATTCCCCCATATACCTTCATTCACGAGGCTTAAGCCACAAAAAGCTACCCCTCTGGTGAATCTTTCTACATTTATATCTAAAATGCGCTCCTCTTCTCAAAAACAAGGCTCAGCTGCTCGCTCGGCTACTCTTTCCGAATCGGATGATGATATTGAGGAATCCAGCGCTACTGTACATTGAAGGATAATATTGCCTTTATCCTCACTCCAAAAATAAATTACAGACTTGTGTTCTCGCACCCATGAGGTTGAACAAAAATTGGATGAGGCTGTCCAATACCAACAAGACCTGGAACACTCATTCTCAGATATGCAAGCTGAAATTTATCTCCTCCAAGATCAACAAGAAGAAATAGAGAACCATTCCAGGAGGAACAATTTACGTATTAAGAACCTGCTCAAATCTGTGGAACCTCTGCAACTTGAAGACTTTGTAACATTTCTTTAAACACTCCCTGCCTTACCACCTGAAAAACTTAGACAGGGCTTACTGAGCTTTACGCTCAAAACCCCCTGCTTCTGCTCCTCCTCATGATGTGATATTAAGATGGCATTATTTCCAAGCGAAGGAGCAGATCCTTGCCCTCTCATGAGACAGGGATAAACGTATGTCCGAGTCTTTCCAGTTGGCTATATTTCCAGATCTCGCACCCTACGACTCATAAGAGATGCTCAGACCTCAGAGTTTGCACCCAAGTTCTTAGAGATAATAACATCGAACACAGATGTGGATTCCTGTTTTCTCTAATTGTTACCTGGGAGGGCTGACATCTGACAGATGAAGCATTCCATCTGCTTTCCAAAATGAATCTACACCATCCTGCGGAACCCAACACTTCAAGTTCTTCAATGACCAAGAAATGCCCGGCATCATCTTCTCTTTCACAAAGAGCTCCTCACCGTATGTGGTCTACGGTTCAACCTAGCTCTTACCTCCCCAAGCTCCCCTCTGTGGGACAACCCCACCTTCCCCCCCAGGATCTTTTGCACACTCACACTCCTGGTACCAGGTTCCTACCCGGCCTAGATATGTATTAGATCTGATTGAGGGCAACGCCTGGTCTCACTTGACACCATCTCTCAGGAATTCCACATCGCACACCCTTGACTCTTTGAATACTTTCAGCTAACATGCTTCCTTTGTTCCTTACCTAAAAACTTTTAGAACTCTGACACCATTTGAGAAGATTGACAATCATTCTCTCCATAAAGCCATTATCTCTATCCTATAACCCATGCTATAGCCAAAGTGGAACTTGTGTAGTTTCACGGCGCCAGCATGGCGCCGTGCGTCTGAGTCCCCTTTTTGGGGGTTTGCTTCGCTCGCCCACGCTGCGGGCTCGGTGGCTCGCTACGCTCGCCACACTATCTAAAATCAACTCCATGCCAATTTGGATAGTGGGGGTATGAACTATCCACGTTGGCATGGAGTTAAGTTACTTTATTTTAGATAGTTGTGGCGAGCGTAGAACCCGGAACCCATGCTAGCGCCGTGAAACTACACCAGAACCGCCAAAGGACCCAGATCCTATTCTCCCACATGAAAGTCATTGGGAGAAAGATCTTGGCCCTCCACCAGATAAGAAAGCATGGCAGACCATTAAACATAATGTAGCACACACCTCCATTTCCTTCCCTATTAAGGAAAATTCATTTAAAATCTACAAAAGATGGTATTTAGTTCCCTCCAGGCTCAATAAAATCTATCCAACTGCCTCTCCATATTGTTGGCGTAACTACGGCTCAAAGCAAGATTTCTGCCACATCTGGTTGACCTGCCTCAAGATCCAACCTTATTGGACTAAATCTCTTTTAGGCAAGATATTTCACCTACATATCACCCTTACTCCATGGTCTGCAATGGGAGTCCATTACAGCTTGATCAAGCCTTAATTTCGATATATATGTCTTAGCTCAGTGGTCCCCCTCCTATTCCTTTATATCCCCTGCTCTTCCTTTCCCCCGCCACTAATCCCTATCTACAACTACTTTTCTTTTTCACACTTTTCCCTTCTTTAATTATTGCATGGTTTACGATTATGTAATTTAATGGTTATTTGTTAAAACTGCATTGCTTCTCTCAATGCTCAAGCTAAATTTTATATTGCTACTGGGTTTTTTTTGTGCGCTGTACTTTGTTTTGCATGATTATGTACGAAGCTTTGCAATAAAGTCTACTTAAATAAAAAGTAATAGACCTCCCAACTGTCCAGATTTTCATGGGACATTCCTATTTTTTTATGCCATCCCACCCGCAGAACACTGTGGCCCAAGGGTGGGATAGTGGGACAGTCCACAAAAAACTGGAGGCATTGTTCGTGGTCACATCATTCCCATGAAACCATTTCTCTTAACAAAGGGCATGTCTCCTTGTTGGGCAGGTGCATAGTAGTCCTGAGTTTAAAATGACAAATATGTAGATGTAAATATAATTTATGTTACAATTTCTCAACTCTTGGAATGACTGAATACTGTGATATACCCCCTAACTTTTGAAATTGCAAAGTCGGGAATCCTGCATGTGGCTTACGTTGGGAAAAGAGTTCTAAAGAGTGGATGGCACAAAACTGAAAAGCTGGAGTCCCAGATAAATCCCAGGAGAATCTAGGTACTGCTATTATCCCATCTACAGATCACAACAATTATGTGGGGCAGTAAGGAATCAGAAGCTGCTTCAAGCAGAACCAGGGAGGAAGGTGACAGGGACTAATTCCACAGGCCTCAATTCATAGATTCCATCAGTGGCAGATCCACCATGGTGCGACTAAGGCGGTTGCCCCAGGGCCCCCACACATCAGGGGCCCCCATACTCCAGGTGGGTGGGTGGCAGGCAGCGGGGTCTTGGCAGCACATCCCTGGGGTCCAGGCAGCACTGGGTGGGCAGGGCGGCTGTGGACAGTCAATGAACTAGTTCCCATCCGCCACAGGGAACCCACCACTGCCTATCCGCCACAGCATGGGAAGCATTGCAGCAGTGCTGGGGATAGATGCTGTGTTCTCACACTCACCTGCCTGCCCTGCATCTCCCCGCAGCCCTGCTCTCTTGTCACACTGTCTCTGGGGGGATGAAGAGAGATTGATACCACTGTTTTTATACCTGCTTCACTTGGACTGTGGTTATTGGCCAATGTGGCCACATCTAAGGTGATTGCTTTTTATCTTTTTTCATGTTTAGGTCATTGTTTATTATTAATGCATTTTTGAGTTTTACGGAGACCAATCCACATATCTCAAATTTTCTCATTGCCGACCCATGTGTATGTGAGGCTATTTAATAAGAAGATATGATAATTACTGTGCCTCCAAAGAAACAGCTATACATTTAAATATGTCTCTCATATAGGGGCAGATGTATTAAGCCTTAACAAGAGATAAATGCAAGGGTGATAAAGAGAGATAAACGTCCATCCAATCACATCCTAACTTCCATGTTACAGGCTGTGTTTGAAAAAAGTCAGTAAGGAGCTGATTGGCTGGACGTTTATCTCTCACAATTGCATTTATCTCTTGTTAAGGCTTAATACATCTGCCCCATAGTGAGTACAGTATGCACTGATTTGGACCATTTTCTTACCACTTCAGGGTAATCCATATTTATCTTATTTGTTCACTTGGCATTAAAGAAACCTTTATACGCTTCACTTCATTTTATGCCTGAGTGAGTACGGTACACATCTATTATCGCGCTACCTGGGTATTGAATGATTATCTTACTTTTCACGTGGTGATCTTATAGTAAGAAGGCAAAAAGAAACCTTTATGCGCACAAGTCACTTTATTTTCCAGTGAGTTTGGTACAGGGTTGCCTACATTGGAAAAATAATTTCAGGGAGAAAAGTAATCGTCAGGGGGGCGGGCCTTGCGGCGCCAGGGGAGCGGGCCTTGCAGCGCCAGGGGGGCGGGCCTTGCAGCGCCAGGGGGGCGGGCCTTGCAGCGCCAGGGGGCGGGCCTTGCAGCGCCAGGGGGCGGGCCTTGCAGCGCCAGGGGGCGGGCCTTGCAGCGCCAGGGGGGCGGGCCTTGCAGCGCCAGGGGGGCGGGCCTTGCAATATTTTGATAAGCATGCAGCCAAATTGTGTTTATGTATGGGTGTATTTGAAAGTGGCAAAGAAGTTCTATTTCACATAGGACACTGACTAAACAATTGGCTCTGCGGATGGATGGCCAGTGGATGGGGAACCAGGGGAAGCATGGCCGATTGATGACCTGGGCAGGGGCAGTGGCAGCGCACGGAAGATGAGGTGACTGCCTCAGGTCAGTGTGTGGGGGGCTGTTAATTAAAGGTCCCCGGGGAGTGTGGGCTCTGCTACGGGTGATCGTCCCTAATGATCGTCACCGATGATCTCTGGCGCATGCGCAGTAGGCTATGCGGAACTGCAAAGCGCTGCTGTGGGAGAAAGGGACCCTCTTCCGGGAGTCCGTGAGATATCCCAGAATTACGTGAGTCTCACGGACATTCCAGGAGAGTAGGTAACCCTGGTTTGGTATTTACTAGATCTTCCTCCTTCCCCTTCTCCCCCATACACAAATATCTTTATTGTATTATTGATCCACTTTTTTTCAATTACTTTCATATTGTGAACTATCACGAGGGACTACCCTGAGTTACTTCCCATCATCACCTGGGATTCCTCTATACAGACCAGTCCAGCGCCAATCGAATCTACATTCTTTTCCAAAAGTACTCTCCAGTGAGGTCTCCTGTGTGGCCCTCAATTCGATTTGTGGCTGCAAGGACTGGTTGTGCCTTGGGACTATCTAATTTTTGTTTATTTGACCTACTCTGCTTTTCCCGCCTAATCACCCCGTGTCCCATGCGCCCTGAAGAGGCTGTGCCCGTGCAGCAGCTCCAACTCCGCTGTGCAGCGAGAATAACTACTTTGGTGAGTGCTGCGGGAGGGGAGGGTGAGAGGAGGGGGCCCCCACAATTTTTGTTGACCAGGGCCCCCACAGAGCTTTATCCGGCCCTGTATTCCATAAACATCCATCCGATGGGTTACCAATAGGATGATTGAGAGAAGAACAAAAGCTGCAGCAAGTCATGCACAAGGACAGCTTCCATTAAAACTTGCTAGAGGATAGAGGATCGGACACATTCCCTTTTGTTATATGCAACCACACTGGGACCTAATAATGGCATAGCTATTAGCATATACGTCATTCAGGATGAAGATAATAGAATTACATCTATCAGAGACAATATACTTTTGTGGTTCGCCTTGTCTTTTATTGCCACATTATCACAGCTGGAGACAGATCGGGAGAAGAAATACACACAAGACATCACATCTGATATGCTGCATAAATAAGTGTGATACCTGATGTGATATCGCCAGGATACCAACATTCCAGCATCTCTATACAGGATTCAGCAGTTTAATGGTCTTAATTTATGTTTGAAAAATGAACTAAATTTGAATGGCTAATTAAGAATGTGTGCTACTTCTTTCATATCATTGCAACACTGTTATAGAGGACATTCTTTAAATATAGGATTTACTTACAAAATTCAAATATTCTGTAAGTCTGCACTTGATAAAATTAATCTTACATTTACTGTAATTAGCATAGTTGTCAGCGGTGCTATATCTAGACATTTTGGTGCCCTGTGCCCAGGCCCGGAAACATGGGGGGGGTCAAAGGATATGTCTGACCCGGGCCCAAAGGGTCGGAGGGGCCCCATGATCAGCAGCACCTCCTCCCCCCAGACGCCAGTGATGTGCGCCGCTTTCTCCCCCGCAGACATCAAAAATGGCATTGGCGCCCTGTGCCGCCCTCTTTCCTTCCGTATTGCACCGCACTCTTCACTCCCCAGGCGCCAGTGAAGTTGCGCCGCCCGGCACCTCCCTCCTCCAGCAGCAGCCCTACATCCAAGGTATCTCCGCGCACAGACTCCAGCCTGTCACGGACCTTCCAGTCCACAGCAGATTCTCTCCAAACCTGCAATTCCCTGCTGCTGGGGAGTATGCTGCCAGCCCTGTCGGAATGGTCAGTGGAAAAAAAAAGTCAGCGCACGGCGCAGCAGTGGGTAGCCAACTTGCTCTAATACTTGGGGGTGGGGGGGTCAAGCAGCCCCCTTGCCCACCCCCTGGTCAGGCCCACAGCACCCCCCTCAACAGTGGCAGCAAAATTATTACCATTGAAGAGGGGCAAAGAACAACCACTGCCTGCACTACAGAATTTAAAATAATAAATAAAAAGGGTGCACGGGAGTACCAGGGCCCCATAGCAGGTATATCCCCTGCATCCTCTATAGTTATGCCACTTCTACTATACCTAACATAGCACTTTCAACTGCACATACAGAAATTCATACATATATTGGTATAAACGTAACAATATTAACAAAAGTAGCATCATATTACTGAAAAAGAGCATGAACACTAATCAACACTGCCTATATATAAGACACTGCTAAGCACGTACAAATATTGGAGTTCACTTCTTTGGTCATTTTTGCATATACCTCTCAACTTTGGAGGTATGCAAAACAGGATGCCTGGAGCCACATAATGGTAATTGTAATTCCAAAGGAAGCATGGCTTGATGGGGATGATGCTCCTGCCTTGGGGGGTACGGCCACAGCTCTGTGAGCTACATGCCATGCACCTTGTCCCCCTCCCTGATGTGAATAGACACCGTGCACATGCGGGAAGCATGGGGGACTCCCACCACCCCCCCTCCCCCTCCACCAACACCACCACCACCACCACCACATAGTTCCAATTTTGGCAGTACACTGTACTAATTCCTGGGCCCCAAAAGGGACTTGCTTATCAGAAATAGGATGTGGTTTAGTGGAAATGTGGGTTTAGGCAGATCCAGCTTTGTATTTTACAATGAGGGGGCTCTGTTATAATACAGAAACATAAAATTTGACGGCAGATAAGAGCCACTTAGTACATCTGGTGAGGTCTGCCCTAAATTTACCAGCTACTCCCTCCGCACTAGCTTATGCTTACCTACTTTTATATTATTATTTTTTGGAGAGAAGCCTGAGAAGGAGGGGCATCTGGGGGGGGGGGGGGTTCTCTGTTACATCATTAAGTCTCGCCTTGTGACAAAATTCCAGAGGAAACCCATGCAAGAACAGGGAAAATATATAATGCTAACCATTACACCAGTGGTTCCCAAACTTTTTCAGTCCGAGGCACCCTTTGGGTCTCCATGACTTTTTCAAGGCACCCTGGTCACCTGAAGGACTGATTCAGACCTGCAGCAGGTAAACGCTGCCCCTGTGCATGGGTGCGAATGCGTTTGCAGCCATGCTCACAGGGGGAAAATTACTAACCATCGAATGATTTTCCCCCTGTCTGCAAGCACTGCGAAGGCCATGGGGAGGAGGCCGCCGACCTGATGTCAGCTGCCCTCCCTCCCAATGGCTGGGAAACACCTGCGGTTTCTGGGGAAATCACAGAAAATGCATGGTTATGAACGCAGGGCATCAATCACCCTGCAAGAAGCCATTGGAGGCAGTGGCGGAACTTTATCCTAGCTGCCCGGAGACAAGATAATTGTTGGCACTGCAAACTCCCCCCCTTTACCAACTCTTACTGAGCAAAAGTTCTATACATTGGGACAGAGAGACATGATGAGAGTAGGACAGAGAGGACATGGGGAGAGAGGCAGAGAGACATGGGGAGAGAGGCAGAGAGA
Source organism: Crinia signifera (assembly GCF_055691185.1). NCBI lineage: Eukaryota > Metazoa > Chordata > Amphibia > Anura > Myobatrachidae > Crinia > Crinia signifera. Next base: position 296,446,851 of record NC_139217.1, read on the forward strand.
CATGGGGAGAGAGGCAGACAGAGGAAGAGAGACTTAGGAAGTGAGGCAGAGATTTATGGGAAGAGAGGGGAAGTGAGACATAGGAAGAGGAAGAGAGCCATGGGCAGAGAACCATGGGCAGAGAGGGGTAAAATGGCAGAGAGGGGCAGATTGACATGGGCAGAGAGGGGTAGAATGGCAGAGAGTCATGGGCAGAGAGGGGAGAGTGACATGGGCAAAGAGGGGCAGAATGGCAGAGTGACATGGGCAGAGAGGGGAGAGTGACATGGGCAAAAGAGGGGCAGAATGGCAGAGTGACATGGGCAGAGAGGAACAGAATGGCAGAGTGACATGGGCAGAGAGGAGTAGAGTGACATGGGCAGAGAGGGGTAGGATGGCAGAGAGTCATGGGGAGATAGGGGAGAGTGACATGGGTAGAGGAGCAGAATGGCAGAGTGACATGGGCAGAGAGGAATAGAATGATGTGGGCAGAGAGGGGGTAGAATTGCAGAGTGACATGGGCAGAGAGGGGCAGTGTGACAGAGACATGGGGAGAGAGGGGGCATGGAGAGGGAAGACAGTGGTAGCTCACTCTGCCATTTATTAAAAACGCACCTTGTCACTCCTCCCCCACGCAGGTAGCCCCAGACAAGCCAACTGTGCCCTCTACATGGCTCCCAGCATCGGCAGCTCTGACACCCTTATACACAGCATCCTGTGGTGGCAGCCATCATCCCTACCTCCCTGGCTTCTTGATGCTCTGTATGTCCCCCACGGATCCTGGAAGCTCCTTTCCTGACCCAGGAACTTTGTCCCACACTTCATCAGGCAGGTCCGTCGCTCCACATGGCAGCTCCTTCCCAGTTGCACCCGGCAGCTCCGTGCGTCCTCTGATACATCCGGCAGTTGCACCCCCGTACTGCTTCCCCTTGTCTCAGCACTCGCAGTGTGCCTTGTTGCTCCTCCTAAATCAACCACTGACCAGGACACATACTTTCTGTGTCCCCCTGTGGTGCACACTCCGCCAGCGGCTGACTCCGAACCTCAGAGTCCTCAGCTCCCCTCGTCCCCGTTCTGTCGCGGAGCTCACTACCCGCTCGGCAGACACGCGGCTACTGGCTACCTTTGTGCTCGTGGCCACGGCACCCCTGTCACAGCGCTGCGGCACCCCAGGGAGCCGCAGTGCACAGTTTGGGAACCCCTGCATTACACGATCCATACTGCTATATATATATATATATATATATATATATATATATATATATATATATATATATATCAAAAAAAGTCCAATTAGCGCGCAAGTCCTTGTTCTTTTAAATTGTAGGAATGAAATAGCTTCTTCCAAGCAGGATATCACAGCACTTCAGGTCATATGAGACCGGCAGCTTCCTCAAATTACCCTTGCGGGCACCTGGATTCTCAGGTAGTGGATTTTCTAAGAGAAGAAAAGAGGAGCGCTCTAAATAGTGCTTTATCTTTTTTATTTTTCAGCACAATAAAATATCCGACAGGTACACTTTAAAATGGCATCACGTACCGCAATAAACGGTTAGGCACAACCGCGGGTGATAGACAGCATGAATCAAAGCTGACAAGCTGACAAGCAGCAGAAAAGCAGGATAACAGGATACGAGTGCTCTCACCACTCTCTCCAACACGGAGTTCAGACCGACGCCAGGCCACGCCCCTACGCGTTTCGTCATGAGGCCAGCCCTCTGACGAAGTCCTCGTGACGAAACGCGTAGGGGCGTGGCCTGGCGTCGGTCTGAACTCCGTGTTGGAGAGAGTGGTGAGAGCACTCGTATCCTGTTATCCTGCTTTTCTGCTGCTTGTCAGCTTTGATTCATGCTGTCTATCACCCGCGGTTGTGCCTAACCGTTTATTGCGGTACGTGATGCCATTTTAAAGTGTACCTGTCGGATATTTTATTGTGCTGAAAAATAAAAAAGATAAAGCACTATTTAGAGCGCTCCTCTTTTCTTCTCTTAGAAAATATATATATATATATATATATATATATATATATATATATATATAATATTCCTGATGACATTTTTTCCATAAAACCGAAACGTAGATTGATGAAAGACCTCTTCTTTATACAAGTCCTGGAGTGCCGCTTCTTTTATTGGAGGATATATATATCACATCCAAAGGTGCGCCACTCCAACCTTATCAATAGATCATGTAAAGAACAATACAGACGTGATATATTGATAAGGTTTGAGTGCCGCACCTTTGGATGTGTTGTTACTATTTTACGCTGGCACCTGGCACAGTTGTTTCATCATTGGGAGTGCCATTCCCTTGGTAAATATATATATATATATATATATATATATATGCACTATATAACTAGTCCACAATGCAATAGTGTACTACATTATTCTCCATAAAGGTGCATCACATACTGAACTTACAATTGTTCATACCCAAATGACCGGAAACACACCTTTAGTTTCAACTACAGTATACTGACAATTTTACACAGGGCTATGGTTGGGTCATATTTTCTAGTATATCCTAAATCAAAAAATCATTTGTCCCAAGAATATACCAACAGAAAATGTGGAAATGGAGATTA
>NC_139217.1:296454416-296536916 GCF_055691185.1 Crinia signifera
TGGGAATCCAGAGCGTAAAAATGCAGGGTGAGGTTGTGGGGAGGTTCAGGCACTAGCAAGATATTTAGGCTTGAGCTGGGGGGGGGGGTTTGCATGTGAGGGGTTGGATTAGGCCCTTAGAAGGGTAGTTAGGGACAGGCTACTGGGTGGGAGTGGGAGTCAACAAGCCTGCTGTCTCACAGTGCACAGTGACATGAGGAGGCAGCTGCTGCATCACTGACTGTTCAGTGCTCGGTCTCAAAAGAAAGAAAAAAATTGGTCAACCATGTGGATCAGTGGGTGGGGGTTCTAGGTATTCAGAACAGTCACCTGTATGTGCCTAGGAGCATGGTGTACTCTGTACTGTTAATAATTAGCTTTAATAGCCAGCAACTTCCTTTCTATAAATGTAGTCACTATTTAATCTCTATATTTTAGTTGCAATTTTTAAGAACGTCTTCTGTTTATACACTCTTGAGACAGATTGAGCCAAATATCGTGACATTCAAATGGGTCATGGCTCCTGACATACAAGTTGGGAATCACTGCCTTAGACATTATTCCAATTGTTGTTAAAGCTGTTAATGTGACCTCAAGATCTTATTCAGAAAGCTGGCACACTGCCTGAAGTGTGATGCAACTTACATCCCTGAGCAGGATGATACACATGCAAACGCTCATAAACATGAATGTTTATAGCTGAACAGAAAAATACTTGTATTATGGCAGAAATTTTTTAATTTAAAATAATGTATGATGTTTTAAAACACACAAAACGTACAAGGTTTATTTACATGTCTATTTTGACAGTATATCATACCTTACACATCAGTGTCCATATTTTGATGGACAATAACAATTTTGGCACTCCATCTGGCTTACTGTGGAAATGGCTAATTATATAGCACATGATGGTCTTTTGGTTATTTGGGTGGGTCAGATGCTCTAAACTTTCAGATCAGGAAAGCTGAGCAGAAAGTTTAAGGGGCATATTTACTACAGGGTTGCTGACTTTCTGGTTGCCCACTCAGGAAGAAGCATGGTATAGTGAGGGGCTGGGCCACAGTGATGCAATTCAACATAAATCACATCATCTAGTCCCCTCGGACCCCACCGCTGAGGGGGATTACGTGGCACTGCATGGATTGTGGAAGATTTTCCCATCTTTCTAGTGGCCAGGAGATGCACCCATTTTTCTTTAATCCAAATCATAAGTACCATAACTTCTAGCGATGCAAAATAGTAGATGTATTTTGTGGAAATATAACTGAACTTGAAAAGAAAATTAAAGTATAAATTAATGTTTTCTCATACCAATGTTATATGAAGAAAAAATAATAATAAAAAAAAAAATATATATATATATATATATATATATATACACTGTATACCTTCATCACTTGTTGTTTGTTGTTTAACTACTGTCATTGGAGATCTAGAAGGAGGTTTGCCCACTGGTAATCTCCAACTCTTTGTCCTGAGTTGTCGTTTTCCATTGCTTTCTGGCCAACTGGTAATCTAGAACACATAAGACAACAATTAAAACAGAAAATGTGCCTCCAGGAACAAAGAAAAAGGCATCTAGAAACATGAAGAAAGTGCACATATCATTCAAGATCAAAGTAAAGCTACAGTATAGTGTGGTTTATACCATTGGTTAATCCAACTATGGGGGTAATTCAGACCTGATTGCTTCTCTGCCATTTTGCAGAGCCCTGTGATAAAATAGCTGCTGCCCTGCGAGAGTGAAATCCCACCCTGTGCAATGCTGCAAAAGGCTTGCGAAAACATCACAGATTGGCGATTAGCTGCAAATACATTCGTGCGTAACCCAGAATTTACTCAGCCAGTGGAATAGAAGCAGGTTGATCAGGGTCAGAGAGGACATAACACACACCTGTGGTTTTCCTGACACTCCCAGAATAAGGCAGGTGTCCACCTCCAAATGCTGGCTTCCTGTCAATCAACTTGCAGTCAGAAAAGAAGCTAGATTTTATCGCTGGATGGTATTGTGTATGCACAGTATGATATTATCCATAATCACGTGCAGTTGTTCAATAATCGGCCGGCCTGAGATTTTGCAGTCTAGTGATCAGGTCTGAATTACCCCCTGTGTTTAAGTACCAGGAAGACCTATATACAGTATGTAGCATTTGGCCACATATGTACAAGCCAGTTTTCACAGGGTATAACTAGCGGTTGTATTGTGAAAAAGGCAATCTCAAAACTGTATTTTATACCAGCCGTGATTAAAATCTGCCTCATCCAAATAGGATGCTGATTGGGAATGGCGGCCATATTTCAGCCATTTAGGTCAAAATTGTATTGAAACTTTAACAGAAAAACAACTTCTGTACATGTAATATCTTTATTGGTGATATTGCAAATGGAATTGATGGTAAAATGTGCCTTTTTGCAGATGACACAAAAGTTATGCAACAGGGTAGACACACCAGGAGGGGTAAAACCAATGATTGATGATCTAGGTAGATTAGAGCAGTGGTTCCCAACCTTTTTTCTCTCCCGTACCCCTTGATTAAGACTTTTCATTGATCAGTACCCCCTCCTTTCATTTTGAAATAGGGAGAGTACTTAGCGGTATGCATGTCCTTATATTAAGGAGGAGCAGAGGAGTAGTATACAGCAAGGAATCATGCCCTTCTGTGTCTAGACACTGGCGTGTATTATCTCCAGGATTCCCGCTAACACCGGTAGGATTAATGCCGCTGCTTCCTCCACCTTTGTCAGTGCTGGGCAGATGACTGCTGATGTCTGAGGGCAGCATGGGAAGCTCCCAGTGGATTGCAGGTCAGGCATATGACAACATGGTTTGTCTCCATGGCAATGGGTCTTCTTCAGCCATCAAAAGACCTTTTCATTGTCCGCCATTACCAATATTGTTTTCAAGTACCCCCAACTGGTCTGCAGAGTACCCCCAGGGGTACTAGTACCCCAGGTTGGGAACCACTGGATTAGAGGAATGGTCAAGAGCATGGCAACTACAGTTTAATGCCAAAAAATGCAAAATCATGCACTTGGGTCTCAAAAATCCAAAGACTTAATCTATTATAAATGGCACTATAATGGAAACTACTGAGGAAGAGAGGGATCTAGGTGTCACTATTTCAGGGGACTTAAAGGCAGTTAGGCAATATAACAAAGCAATGAAGAAGGCAAGTCAGATGCTTGGTTGCATAGGGAGAGGTATCAGCAGTAGAAAGAAATAAGTAATAATGCCACTGTATAGGTCATTGGTACGACCTCATCTAGAGTACTGTGTTCAGTTCTGGAGGCCATTTATATCTCCAGAAGGATATAATTACATTAGAGACTGTACAAAGAAGGGAAGCTAAAATGGTGCATGGCCTACATCACAAAACGTACCAGGAAAGACTAAAATATCTTAATATGTATACTTTAGAGCAGAGAAGGGAAAGGGGGGGACATGATAGAAACTTTCAAATATATCAAGGGCTTTAACAAGGTACAGATGGGAGACATACTTCACAGGAAGAGGAGCAGCAGAACAGGAGGATTAGCACTGAAACTAGAGGGAGGAAGATTCAGGGGAATTTTGAGGAAGAATTACTTCACAGAAAGAATAGTAGATAAGTGGAATATCCTCCCATCAGAGGTGGTAGAGGCAAATACAGTAGTACAATTTAAACATGTTTGGGACAGGCATATTGATATCCTTACAAAAAAATAAGGTTCAAATATGGTTTAAGAAAGGGGCAGACTAGATGGGTCAAGTGGTTCTTATCTGCCGTCAAATTATATGGTTCTATGTTTAAAAACAGCTCAATACATTGCAAGTTTCAAATACTAGATTGAAATGACACCATAACAGAAGGAATACTAAACAAAACACTTTGACTCTTATTGGAGAAAGAGCACTATACAAAAAAATCATCATCATCAAGTGGTTATTTCAGTTAATTTCAAATATTCCATAGTAGCGTCTGATGTTACAATTCCAAATAATGTTAAGGGAACTATCTTTGGTCATACTGTAAATGAGTAAGGTTTTCACCAGTAGTTCACAGCGAAAAAGAACATACAAGTCTACCATGGAGTCTCACTGATAATTGAACCAGCCTCCAAGAGTACATGTTCATTATGATGGGGGCGCAAAATTGTAATTAGATGCAATGCCTGAACATTTGGCATTATGGTGCCCTGTGCCAAAAAAGAATTGATGCACCCCACCTACCCAAGTTTCAAATAGGGATAGTGCAGGTGCACACCAAAAATAAAGGCGTGTAGCTTTGTGGGGAAGGGGCATGGTTAAAGAATAGTACCAATTTATTTACACCGCACAGTAGTGTCTGTTAAGTCACTTTACACCAAGAAGTAGTGTTTGTTAGTCACGTTACACCATGCAGAAGTGTCAGTTAGTCACATTCCACCACACAGTAGTGACCTATAGTCATGTTATATCACGCAATGTGTCCATTAGGTCACTGCGTATTATTGTCTGTTAGTCACATTACACCACGCAATAATGTCCAATAGTCATGGTTACACCTGCAGGTGTGTCCATTAGTCACCTTACACCCCACAGTAGTGTGCTCTATTCATCATTTCTCCTTCCCTCTACAGTGCCCTCTGACTTGCTGTGCTGCTAAAGCACCTTCCTTGCGCCGGGCCACTAAGTGGCTCCCGATGTTGTGGGAGACAGGGGAGTGGAATGGACCACATGGATGGGCACATGCAGCCCTACCTACTGTAATCAGTAAATGTAGACACAGGACTAGACTGGAGGATTATACTGGAGAGCGGCTGTGCTGGTGGTGTATGAATGCAGTGATGCAGAGTCACGGTGGATGTGGGGGTGCTGGTTCATATGCACTGTAAACTGAGCACACACAGCACCACCCTAATTACAGCCCTGGTTATATTCATATTATTTGACATATTATTTAACAGAGCTATATCAATCCAAACTGCTATGTATAGTATCTCAAAAGTGCTATAAATACAACAACAAAAAAAGAGAAAGAGAACACCCTGTAATGCTCTATTGTGGCTTCTACTAATAAATATCATGTTACTGCAGCTGTGCAAATTAAGTTTAACAACTGCAAAAGAAAAGCACAAAATCGAACGTTCATCAAAATTCAAAAACCCCAGACTGCAGACCACAATTCATACACAAAGAACACTACAGCAACTTAAAAATATGAGATGGTCAAGAAACTTTTACTACTCTATAATTAAGAGTTGCTAAACCATAATTTGAGGTTTCAAAGTGTTTGCCTGGAATTAAACTCTATATGGCAGAAGAAAAAGAGAGCATTGTAGAAAGTAAAAGGTTACATTCCACACCAAGCTGTTACATATTTCAATTTAAATCTGTATCCTGCTGCCGTTTCACTAAGTGGCACATAAAGCACCATGGCACTCCACAGAAACTGTGGGTCTGATTTATAGCTAGTAAATTGGAATAGGAAACATGGTATACACAGATTTTGTAATGTTACTTTCTGCTTTATTATGGCACCTCTATGTGCATGATAGGTAACCTGTCATACATGATTCTCACTGTAGTCCAATGATTTATGCTGATAGCTGTTAATTTTAGCAGACTGGCTGTCAGGGCTGTACAATCAAATCCATCTTGGTTTGTAGTGATTAATGCTCTGTCCCTTTCAGTAAATGAGCAAGTATAATACTATCCCTGCAACATTAATGAGGCGAGTGCTTTTACTGTTAAGGATCTGCAAACAGTCACTCAGTAGGAGAGTATAAATAAATACAAGGGAATGATCGGTTCTTACACATAGATTGGGATTTCCAGAGCACTCTTTTCCATCTATCATCATACTAGGGACTTCTCCAGGTTCTAGGCCGCATTCAGTAACGTCAATGTCACTGACATCGCCATCGTCACTAGTAAAGCTGCTAATCTCCTCTTTTTCTAGTGACTCAGCCTCTGGAAGATCATATGCTTGGATCTCCTTACAGCATGGTTTCTGTTCAGTCTCCAGTTGTGAGTGTGTGTCATCTTTTATATTTTCTTCTTCAGACGGGACAAAGTGACCACACAGTTCTGCTAGGCCAGAAGCAGCCAAATTGAGGTCCTGAATACTCTTTTCCTCTATTTTCATATCTTGTTCCAAAGACATCGAAAGTGAACCTGTACACCACAGACATGAAACATATTAATGCAGATCAAACACACATGGCGGTACTTGTTTCCTAGCACGGCGCCACCGATTTTAATTGTATGAAAAAATCGGGTCAATCGCATCGCATGCAACCAAATCGCATGCGAAGCGATTGACCCGACCGACCCGATTTTTTTACACTGGAACCAATGTTAAATGGTCCCTGAGACCCGATTTAACATTGGCCCCAATGTTAAATGCCCCCCAGACCCCATTTTTCATTGTATGCCCCCCCCCCCCCCATTGTTAACGGCAAGCCACCATAAATGTCAACCCGAAGCGTGGCGAGCGCAGTGAGCCCGTCAGGGGCGGCGGTACGCGTCCTCCGACCTTTTCATACCCCCACTATCCACATCGGCGTGGAGTCGATTTTATATAGTGTGGCGAGCGCAGTGAGCCACCGAGCCCAAAGCGTGGCGAGCCCCGCGAGGGGGGACGCGCATTACTTCAGACGTATTACGCGTCCGCTCACCACGCTTCGGGCTTGGTGGCTCGCCGCACTATATAAAATCAACTCCACGCCGACGTGGATAGTGGGGGTATGAAAAGGTCGGAGGACGCGTACCACCTCGCTTCGGGTTGGCGTTCATCGTGACTTACAAATTACCCATCTGGGTGGCTATACAAACAAAAATCGGGTATGGGGGGCCATTTAACATTGGTTCCTATGTAAAATCGGGTCTATCGCATTGGTTGCATCGCATGCCATTATAATGGCATGTGATGGACCCGATTTTAAATGGCCATTTAACATTACATACAATGTTAAATCGGGTCAGTCGCAATGGACCCGATTTTTACATTGTCGGGAAAGCTGTAAAAAAGCCCAAAATCGGGTCGGTCGGGTCCCATCGCATACCTTAAGTTAAGGTATGCGATGGAACCTGACGGGCGCCCTGCTAGGAAACAAGTACCCACATGGCCTATTACATTGCATCACAGCATATATGCCATTTACAGAGGCTAATACATTCATGTTCACATATTAACATCAACTATCTCCATATATAAGCAAACAATCACTTATAATCTTTAGTATTTTTTCTATAATAGGAATAAGCTCACTTTTAATAGTATAGAATAACATTATACAGTTTTTTTAGTGAAATGTATTCCTGCATCTATTAAAACAATTGTTTTACTGCTTTGATATTTGCTATATGTAGATATCAAAAGAAGGTAGAGTTGGCAACATTTTAATATTTTCAGTTTAGGCGTATCCGAAGTACACAATTCACATGTGGAGTAATTTTGGAAGCACTAAAATACACAGTGCTGAGTATTGAAATTTATATGTATGGGTCAAAGCATCAAGTAATAGAGAGATAGAATGGACAGCTGTAAAGTACCAACCAGCTGCTGTCATTTTCCAAACACAGATAGTAACATTGCAGTTAGGAGCTTATTTGTACTTTATCTCAGTCCACTTTCTCTCTCTACAGTTTATTACATAGACTCCTTAGGGTCAAATTCAAATTCCACAGGTTTTTAATACAAAGACTTGAGCTGAATTGTAGAGGTTACCTTTACAAAATGATGGTGGACATGTCTCTCATCGGAGTGCTCAGCTAGTCTCTCTCTGCATGGTAACACCTGCTCATCAGGCCATTTGCTCTTCTGGCATTTGCCAGATGGGCAGTTTGGCCAATCTTACCCCCCAAAAAAAGTCCTCCCCTTAGTTGATAATACATGTATAGGATGGTCTTAATGATGAACTATACAATCAAGAAAATAAAAAAGGGCATTAAAGGAGCGCTCTCTCCCCCCAACCTGGCACCCACAGACTCAAGGATGCCCTTGAGCAGAGGTGGCTAAACCGGTCCTCAAGACCTACCACTGGTCCACTCTTTCCAAATGACCTAGCTGGTGCACAACTTTAGTCATTACTAATGGTCACATTTTCAGACATGCTGCATTCATACCTACTATAGATCCGCAGGTTGTCTGAAAAACATGAACTTTTGGTAGTTCTTAATGGCAGGTTTGGCTACCCCAGCCCTTGTGTACTGCAGAAATTCTCACGATGTTGCCCCTTAGTGACTATTGTCTGATGATCAGCTGACTACACTGCAGAAATCCTAGCAATGTGGCAATATGTACAGTTTTCTCGCATTCTAGCCCATACACGTTCAGAGGCACCCTTGATTGAAAGTGGAAAGTCACCTCTTTTAAACAATGAGCTTTGCAAAAAAAATTATATTCCATGCTATATAAAGTGTTAAGAAATTCAGAGATTGACAGGTTCTACTGCCGTGAAATTCCCCATCTTGGCATTAGTGAATAAGTACATACAAAAACTAAATACAAAGTTTCCATCTATTGATACTGTATGCGGAATTGTATATTTTTTAAATGTATGTATCTTCTTGAGACACTACATTATTTCTACACATTTTATGAAATTCATCCAGAGAAAAACACTTGTACATGGATAACTAAAGTTTGCACAATTGCTACTCCATTGTTCCAATCCTACCAATTATCCTGTTCCCAAGAACTTGACTGGGTAGAGAGGCGGTAGTTAAATTGCTCTGCATTGACCAGCCTGGGGCTGGCTTTTACAAAAAAAACAAAATATTTCAAAATGATGGCATCCAAGTAATGCCTAATTTTGGTGTGGCTGAGGAATTGGGCAGCTGATTGTTTTTCTTTTAATTATCCATTGTGCTTTGCAAAATGTAATTTTAACTCAATCTACATCTGTACCTATAGCCTATTGGGTTTCCAAATTGCCACTAGTTTTCCCAGGTGTGTGTTTACATTTTTGATTGCAAAATAAATTGGAAACCTCCATGAATCAAGCCAAACTAAATATGGTGGATGGTTGTGGGAGAGGCAACCCACTATTTGTTACGTGGTTCCCAAACATTTTTGAATCAAGGAACCCTATGTTATCCAGGGTATCCCTAGGTATGGAAGCCACAAGCACGGGCTTAGCCAATTACATTGACCATAGCTAATCTGAATTGATCTTGGACCACCAACCTGAGGCACCCTTACAAGGATCCCAAGGCACCCCAAGGTGCCACGGAACGCAGTTTCAGAACCACTAACTTAGTGGAAAACATTTTTTACGGAATTTAGATTGCAAAAAAGCATGGTGATTTAAATAAAATGTATGGAGGTTGCATTCACTCCAAATTAAAGATCTCAATCAAAAAGGTGGCTGGTTACAAATCCACAAATATTTAGCAAAATTAATACTACATTGTGCTAAATGTTAGATTTTTATGAATATGCAATAAAAGTGTCAGATTTTACCTACAGTATCGGCTGCAGGATTGCAGATCCCCTAGCACAATTGAGTGAGCCAGTTGCTATCCATAACTGCACTGGCTACACTGTGACCAGCAGTGACTCACTTTGAAAGTCATACCAGCCAGTCACCTGCAGGATTGATTGTCCCATTGAGAGGGTTTCCTCCCACTTGGACTGCCACACCGGTTTGCGATTAACAGAGAGCTGGCTTACTGTTAGCCAGGCCTAGCAGACTTCTATGTGCTGCAGCCAATGCAGTACATAGAACCTGGGGGTTTGTGCATGCGTAGCCAAGCCACCGCTTGTGAGCATGCTCCGGCCTCGGTGCATTTCAGCTCTGTTGTGCAGGTGCCAGGACCCCATCGGTGGCAGGAACTCTGCTCCAGGCAGCATGGCAGTCGCCCTTTTTCGCAAAGGTAGGAGCCACCGCTGTGCAATAGTAACATTGTGCTATAGTTAAAAAACAAAAATGCATTTACTTCATGATATGTATATAGTCTTTAGCATTTACTAAACTATACAGACACATGATTTATGCTCAACCAAAAACATCCCAGCCAAATGTATTAAAATAAAGTTTGAATTTAGAGATTTAAAAAAATATATATATAAATATATATATATGAATGTTAAGGTGAGTTAGTTTGTTGTAGTGAGTGCTGGGTCCCCTGTGTTTGTATTTACTAGAGTGTGTGGTCACAGGCCAATGCACCCCATCCTGGGAAGTGGGTGCTGTTTGCATCCCATTCTTAGGAATGGCGAGTGTGTTGGTACTTCTGTATCTATATATTTGGGTTGATTTTTAATTAACCTCTGTTACTGTGATCATAGCTTTCTCATGCACCCTAGATAAGCTCATTTACCTGAAACCTGTGACAGCTGCCCCTTTAATACTAATTCAGTTGCTGTGTTTGGGATGGTCTCACCTTTTAAAAGCCATAAGGACATGGCAGTTGAGCTTTAACCCAGGAAAATAACACATGTTCATTTTAGCTATGATGTGCAAACAGTTGCCAGGTTCCCATGAAAATCAGTTGTTAGTGTAGGACTTGCAGTGAAATGGGGTCCCTTGGCGATGGGCTGCAAGCTTAAATGCATTGATCAATTCATGAACTAAAACCCCATTATTTATTTAATTGATTATTTGAATGTTAAGGTGAGTCAGTTTGTTGTAGTGAGTGCTGGGTCCCCTGTGTTTGTATATATATATATATATATATATATATATATATATATATATATATATATATATATATATATATATATATATATATATATATATATATATACTTAGCAAAAGACAGCGTCACTCCAGGGGACTTGTTTCAGAATTTTTTATATATATGTAATACATCAATACATCACAGAACCATCAACACCAGTCCACCGACGTTTCAATGTCCGCAGACATTTTCCTCAAGGTGTGGTGTGAGGTAGCAAACAACAATACATGCAGGCATGAGATTATATGTACTCACCATTCCTAATGATTCTGACCGGCGGCCGGGTGCGCCGATCGCACGCCCCCGGAAATGAGGCATGAGAAGCGCTGACAGCTTCCTCTGTGTGTCCGTTGCTAGGGTGCGCGTCAGACCAGAGGCGCTGTCCCCAGCCGCCAATCACAATCTACCATACGGAGTACGTGGTATGGATACACTAAAACCTGTATGAATGACAGGTACATTCAATGACTACAGGCAATAGTACAAGCAAGCATAGCTGTGTTGGCAAAATAAAGCAAGAAAAATGCCAGGATAATAAATATGCAACAACAAAATAAAGCATCACTTAAAGTATCCACTAATGCTTGCATTATAAGAGCACTGGTGTTTATACTGGAAGTCCACCGGTGCAATTCACAAGGGTAATGTTTAGTACAATATGCTCCAGTTGAATCTTTCATTGAGACCGTGCGGTCTAACAGTCTGTAGCCTATGGATCCATCGTGTCTCCAATTTTAATAGCGAACCATCTCTATCACCTCCACGGCGGAAAGGGGGGATGTGATCAATAAGTATAAAGTTGATATCAGACACTGTATGGCCCTTCTCCAGGCAGTGTCTGGCTACTGGTTGGTCGGCTTTACCCAAGCGGATTGCTTGGTTAATAGCCGATCTGTGCAGTGCCATTCTGTCTTTGATCGTACGAATCGTTTTGCCGACATAGAATAGTTGACAGGGGCAAAATAAAAGATAGATTACATGAGTCAGTTGGCATGTCAGGACCTGCTTAATATGGATGATAGCTTCCGTGTGTGGGTGTTTGAAGGACCTACACACGACCAGATTTTTGCACGTCGTGCAGTTGAGGCAACGGTAGCATCCCGGAGGTTTTTTCAAAAATGACGTGTTAGCCCTCTCCACTTTATCAAACCCCGTTATATCGGTGTGGACCACTTGGTCTTTAATGTTACGTCCACGTGTGTAGCACGACATTGGCCGTGCGGATTTGAAACATGGAAGAGTGTGGTCAGATTTGACGATCGGCCACAGCGCCTTGGTGGCCCGTTGGACGATGGGGCTAGATCTTGAAAATTGTTGCTTCCATGGAATGATGTTGTTAACTGCCCGCTCTTTGGTTGCTAACAGGGTTTGTCGTGGGATGGACAACACCTCTTGCTGCTGGGTGCGTAAGGTTCTTAAATTGTAGCCTCTTTCTGTAAAGCGCTGGACAACCTGATTAGTCCCCTCTATGGCTCCTTCCTGGGTGCTTGCTATTCTTGCTACCCTCATCAGCTGTGATTTCGGGAGTCCTTTCTTTAACGGTCTCGGATGATGGCTGGAAGCCAATAGTAAGTTATTCCGATCTGTTTCTTTTGAATACACTTGCGTTTGGATCAGGCCATCTTTCAGGTTAACCTGCACATCCAGATAATTGATACTTTGTAGCTGTATATTGTAAGTGTATTTTATGGGGCTGGCACTGAGGTTGATAGCCGCTATATGATCTTCCAATATTCTTGTAGGGCCTGACCACAGACAGAATAGATCATCAATAAATCTTACAAAGAAAATTATATGGTGGTTGATTGCGGGGTTACACAAGAACTTCTCCTTTTCTTCTGAGAACATAAAGATGTTTGCCAGGCTCGGTGCCACTGGGCTTCCCATGGCACACCCATTATTCTGCTGGTAGTAACTGCCATTATACAAGAAATAATTCCTTTCCAGGGTCAGTCGTAGTAGTTGTAAGAAAAGCTCATGGTTTACGTCTTGGATGTTACAATCTCTCATGAACTGTGCTACCGCTGCTACACCTGCTGCCTGAGGGATCGAAGTATACAGGCTATTAACATCCAGTGTTACCAACACTGTATCGGCTGGAATCGATGTCAACGACTGGAGTCTGAGCAAGAAGGCTGTGGTATCCTTAATAAATGTTTGCTGTTTTTGGACCCATGGCTGTAGGACTATGTCCAGGAATTTCGAAATTGGCTGGTATAAAGACTTATTCGCACTAATTATGGGGCGTCCTGGAGGTTTTGATAAGTTCTTGTGTATCTTAGGCACTGTGTAGATTATTGGAGTTACAGGATGGTCCTGACTTAATGCTTTTGCCAGAGCTGGATCGAGCAATTTGGCAGAGACCGCTGTTTGCAGTATCTGATCCAATTCTCTTTTATATGCTCTGGTTGGATCGTTGGTCAGTCTGGTATATGTATGGCTATCATTAAGTTGACCCTCCAATTCTTCCATGTAGGCCACTAGGTCTTGGACCACTATGGCCCCTCCTTTGTCCGCCGGCCTTATAATAATATGTCGATAATTGGCTAGTGAACTCAGCGCCTGGCGTTCTTCTTTAGATAGATTGTAGTGCGCTGGAGGTACTGCTGAGTTATATTTGACAACAGCTTCATCAATAAGCCTGGAAAAAGTTGGTAAGGAGGTGTTTGTTGAAGAGGGGTCGAAATTTGATTTGGTTCTAGATCTAATAAAGTCCTGAAATGGGGATACACTCAGATCAGGGGAGTTGTGTTGGAAGTACTCACGGAGACGAAGATTCCGGTCAAAACGGTGGCGATCTATTTGCCATTGTAATTCATTGTGCGAGTTGGTAGGGATAAATGACAACCCCTTGTTCAGCACCGATATTTCCGCTGGGGTAAGTTGGTGAGTAGAGAGGTTGTAGATTATGTCCGCATCAGCGCCTTTAGCTCGCGCTGCCCTCTCATTCTGGTGCCCCCTACGGGTGGGCGTCCTCTGCCTCTTTTTTGGTTTGCGAGGGTTGCCCCCTCTAAAGGGACTACTTCGCTATGCTGGGCATCGTCGGAGTCACGGGTTCTAAAATCACTATCCGAATTGGATGTTGCGGTATCTCTGGTTTGATTCTCTCTTCTGCGTCGATAATTTCCTCCTTTACGATTGGGAAATTGCATAGTGGGTTCGCCTCCCATTAACCACCTGTAGACCTTGTTGTCTTCATAATCACGGGTGACAATGGCATACTTGTTGGCTTTAAATTTTTGAAGCTCTTTTTTGTATGTTTCCACTTTAGATGTTAAATTACTCAGCCATTCAGGGTTATCGATCTGTATCTGGGGGATATCATAGGTGTTCTCCAGAGCCGTGATTTTTTCTTTAGTGATGCGCAATTCCCTCGATGACTCCTCGATTACTAGTAACATTAAGTCACTGCTGCACTTATTTAGAATTCCCACCCATTTAGTGCAGAATTCTGGGTTGAATCTGCCGATGGTTGGCATGTTGCGGACCCGGAATCCGCGTGGGATCATCTGTTCCCGGTAATATTTTGATAGTGACGACCCGTGAAGGAGGTAATCAACCTCCCTCTTCCTTAGTTGTAACATCTGGTGTCCCAAATCTTCGATAGATGTTTCCATAGCTAGTTCCTCATCTGTATATTGATGTAAGATCCGCTGGGCATCAGCCTCATTATAGCTATGTGAAATGCCTCTTGTGGGCGGCATGGTGCGGCATCCAGTACTAGCTTGTGCCTCCATTCCGTGCTCCGTGGTATAGATAGGTGGTGGAATAGTTAGAAGCCAGCAGAAAGCTGCTGTGCGGTGCCTTGCTCCGAGCGAGTCACCCGGCTGGGTAGACCCTTGTAGACAGACGTGGAGTTTTGAGCCGGCACTCTGCTGCTGTTTGAAGATAATTGCCCCGGGTGCCTTCCGGTGAAGATAACGTACTTAGCAAAAGACAGCGTCACTCCAGGGGACTTGTTTCAGAATTTTTTATATATATGTAATACATCAATACATCACAGAACCATCAACACCAGTCCACCGACGTTTCAATGTCCGCAGACATTTTCCTCAAGGTGTGGTGTGAGGTAGCAAACAACAATACATGCAGGCATGAGATTATATGTACTCACCATTCCTAATGATTCTGACCGGCGGCCGGGTGCGCCGATCGCACGCCCCCGGAAATGAGGCATGAGAAGCGCTGACAGCTTCCTCTGTGTGTCCGTTGCTAGGGTGCGCGTCAGACCAGAGGCGCTGTGCTACACACGTGGACGTAACATTAAAGACCAAGTGGTCCACACCGACATAACGGGGTTTGATAAAGTGGAGAGGGCTAACACGTCATTTTTGAAAAAACCTCCGGGATGCTACCGTTGCCTCAACTGCACGACGTGCAAAAATCTGGTCGTGTGTAGGTCCTTCAAACACCCACACACGGAAGCTATCATCCATATTAAGCAGGTCCTGACATGCCAACTGACTCATGTAATCTATCTTTTATTTTGCCCCTGTCAACTATTCTATGTCGGCAAAACGATTCGTACGATCAAAGACAGAATGGCACTGCACAGATCGGCTATTAACCAAGCAATCCGCTTGGGTAAAGCCGACCAACCAGTAGCCAGACACTGCCTGGAGAAGGGCCATACAGTGTCTGATATCAACTTTATACTTATTGATCACATCCCCCCTTTCCGCCGTGGAGGTGATAGAGATGGTTCGCTATTAAAATTGGAGACACGATGGATCCATAGGCTACAGACTGTTAGACCGCACGGTCTCAATGAAAGATTCAACTGGAGCATATTGTACTAAACATTACCCTTGTGAATTGCACCGGTGGACTTCCAGTATAAACACCAGTGCTCTTATAATGCAAGCATTAGTGGATACTTTAAGTGATGCTTTATTTTGTTGTTGCATATTTATTATCCTGGCATTTTTCTTGCTTTATTTTGCCAACACAGCTATGCTTGCTTGTACTATTGCCTGTAGTCATTGAATGTACCTGTCATTCATACAGGTTTTAGTGTATCCATACCACGTACTCCGTATGGTAGATTGTGATTGGCGGCTGGGGACAGCGCCTCTGGTCTGACGCGCACCCTAGCAACGGACACACAGAGGAAGCTGTCAGCGCTTCTCATGCCTCATTTCCGGGGGCGTGCGATCGGCGCACCCGGCCGCCGGTCAGAATCATTAGGAATGGTGAGTACATATAATCTCATGCCTGCATGTATTGTTGTTTGCTACCTCACACCACACCTTGAGGAAAATGTCTGCGGACATTGAAACGTCGGTGGACTGGTGTTGATGGTTCTGTGATGTATTGATGTATTACATATATATAAAAAATTCTGAAACAAGTCCCCTGGAGTGACGCTGTCTTTTGCTAAGTACGTTATCTTCACCGGAAGGCACCCGGGGCAATTATCTTCAAACAGCAGCAGAGTGCCGGCTCAAAACTCCACGTCTGTCTACAAGGGTCTACCCAGCCGGGTGACTCGCTCGGAGCAAGGCACCGCACAGCAGCTTTCTGCTGGCTTCTAACTATTCCACCACCTATCTATACCACGGAGCACGGAATGGAGGCACAAGCTAGTACTGGATGCCGCACCATGCCGCCCACAAGAGGCATTTCACATAGCTATAATGAGGCTGATGCCCAGCGGATCTTACATCAATATACAGATGAGGAACTAGCTATGGAAACATCTATCGAAGATTTGGGACACCAGATGTTACAACTAAGGAAGAGGGAGGTTGATTACCTCCTTCACGGGTCGTCACTATCAAAATATTACCGGGAACAGATGATCCCACGCGGATTCCGGGTCCGCAACATGCCAACCATCGGCAGATTCAACCCAGAATTCTGCACTAAATGGGTGGGAATTCTAAATAAGTGCAGCAGTGACTTAATGTTACTAGTAATCGAGGAGTCATCGAGGGAATTGCGCATCACTAAAGAAAAAATCACGGCTCTGGAGAACACCTATGATATCCCCCAGATACAGATCGATAACCCTGAATGGCTGAGTAATTTAACATCTAAAGTGGAAACATACAAAAAAGAGCTTCAAAAATTTAAAGCCAACAAGTATGCCATTGTCACCCGTGATTATGAAGACAACAAGGTCTACAGGTGGTTAATGGGAGGCGAACCCACTATGCAATTTCCCAATCGTAAAGGAGGAAATTATCGACGCAGAAGAGAGAATCAAACCAGAGATACCGCAACATCCAATTCGGATAGTGATTTTAGAACCCGTGACTCCGACGATGCCCAGCATAGCGAAGTAGTCCCTTTAGAGGGGGCAACCCTCGCAAACCAAAAAAGAGGCAGAGGACGCCCACCCGTAGGGGGCACCAGAATGAGAGGGCAGCGCGAGCTAAAGGCGCTGATGCGGACATAATCTACAACCTCTCTACTCACCAACTTACCCCAGCGGAAATATCGGTGCTGAACAAGGGGTTGTCATTTATCCCTACCAACTCGCACAATGAATTACAATGGCAAATAGATCGCCACCGTTTTGACCGGAATCTTCGTCTCCGTGAGTACTTCCAACACAACTCCCCTGATCTGAGTGTATCCCCATTTCAGGACTTTATTAGATCTAGAACCAAATCAAATTTCGACCCCTCTTCAACAAACACCTCCTTACCAACTTTTTCCAGGCTTATTGATGAAGCTGTTGTCAAATATAACTCAGCAGTACCTCCAGCGCACTACAATCTATCTAAAGAAGAACGCCAGGCGCTGAGTTCACTAGCCAATTATCGACATATTATTATAAGGCCGGCGGACAAAGGAGGGGCCATAGTGGTCCAAGACCTAGTGGCCTACATGGAAGAATTGGAGGGTCAACTTAATGATAGCCATACATATACCAGACTGACCAACGATCCAACCAGAGCATATAAAAGAGAATTGGATCAGATACTGCAAACAGCGGTCTCTGCCAAATTGCTCGATCCAGCTCTGGCAAAAGCATTAAGTCAGGACCATCCTGTAACTCCAATAATCTACACAGTGCCTAAGATACACAAGAACTTATCAAAACCTCCAGGACGCCCCATAATTAGTGCGAATAAGTCTTTATACCAGCCAATCTCGAAATTCCTGGACATAGTCCTACAGCCATGGGTCCAAAAACAGCAAACATTTATTAAGGATACCACAGCCTTCTTGCTCAGACTCCAGTCGTTGACATCGATTCCAGCCGATACAGTGTTGGTAACACTGGATGTTAATAGCCTGTATACTTCGATCCCTCAGGCAGCAGGTGTAGCAGCGGTAGCACAGTTCATGAGAGATTGTAACATCCAAGACGTAAACCATGAGCTTTTCTTACAACTACTACGACTGACCCTGGAAAGGAATTATTTCTTGTATAATGGCAGTTACTACCAGCAGAATAATGGGTGTGCCATGGGAAGCCCAGTGGCACCGAGCCTGGCAAACATCTTTATGTTCTCAGAAGAAAAGGAGAAGTTCTTGTGTAACCCCGCAATCAACCACCATATAATTTTCTTTGTAAGATTTATTGATGATCTATTCTGTCTGTGGTCAGGCCCTACAAGAATATTGGAAGATCATATAGCGGCTATCAACCTCAGTGCCAGCCCCATAAAATACACTTACAATATACAGCTACAAAGTATCAATTATCTGGATGTGCAGGTTAACCTGAAAGATGGCCTGATCCAAACGCAAGTGTATTCAAAAGAAACAGATCGGAATAACTTACTATTGGCTTCCAGCCATCATCCGAGACCGTTAAAGAAAGGACTCCCGAAATCACAGCTGATGAGGGTAGCAAGAATAGCAAGCACCCAGGAAGGAGCCATAGAGGGGACTAATCAGGTTGTCCAGCGCTTTACAGAAAGAGGCTACAATTTAAGAACCTTACGCACCCAGCAGCAAGAGGTGTTGTCCATCCCACGACAAACCCTGTTAGCAACCAAAGAGCGGGCAGTTAACAACATCATTCCATGGAAGCAACAATTTTCAAGATCTAGCCCCATCGTCCAACGGGCCACCAAGGCGCTGTGGCCGATCGTCAAATCTGACCACACTCTTCCATGTTTCAAATCCGCACGGCCAATGTCGTGCTACACACGTGGACGTAACATTAAAGACCAAGTGGTCCACACCGATATAACGGGGTTTGATAAAGTGGAGAGGGCTAACACGTCATTTTTGAAAAAACCTCTGGGATGCTACCGTTGCCTCAACTGCACGACGTGCAAAAATCTGGTCGTGTGTAGGTCCTTCAAACACCCACACACGGAAGCTATCATCCATATTAAGCAGGTCCTGACATGCCAACTGACTCATGTAATCTATCTTTTATTTTGCCCCTGTCAACTATTCTATGTCGGCAAAACGATTCGTACGATCAAAGACAGAATGGCACTGCACAGATCGGCTATTAACCAAGCAATCCGCTTGGGTAAAGCCGACCAACCAGTAGCCAGACACTGCCTGGAGAAGGGCCATACAGTGTCTGATATCAACTTTATACTTATTGATCACATCCCCCCTTTCCGCCGTGGAGGTGATAGAGATGGTTCGCTATTAAAATTGGAGACACGATGGATCCATAGGCTACAGACTGTTAGACCGCACGGTCTCAATGAAAGATTCAACTGGAGCATATTGTACTAAACATTACCCTTGTGAATTGCACCGGTGGACTTCCAGTATAAACACCAGTGCTCTTATAATGCAAGCATTAGTGGATACTTTAAGTGATGCTTTATTTTGTTGTTGCATATTTATTATCCTGGCATTTTTCTTGCTTTATTTTGCCAACACAGCTATGCTTGCTTGTACTATTGCCTGTAGTCATTGAATGTACCTGTCATTCATACAGGTTTTAGTGTATCCATACCACGTACTCCGTATGGTAGATTGTGATTGGCGGCTGGGGACAGCGCCTCTGGTCTGACGCGCACCCTAGCAACGGACACACAGAGGAAGCTGTCAGCGCTTCTCATGCCTCATTTCCGGGGGCGTGCGATCGGCGCACCCGGCCGCCGGTCAGAATCATTAGGAATGGTGAGTACATATAATCTCATGCCTGCATGTATTGTTGTTTGCTACCTCACACCACACCTTGAGGAAAATGTCTGCGGACATTGAAACGTCGGTGGACTGGTGTTGATGGTTCTGTGATGTATTGATGTATTACATATATATAAAAAATTCTGAAACAAGTCCCCTGGAGTGACGCTGTCTTTTGCTAAGTACGTTATCTTCACCGGAAGGCACCCGGGGCAATTATCTTCAAACAGCAGCAGAGTGCCGGCTCAAAACTCCACGTCTATATATATATATATATATAAATACAGTATGGACCTCGTTTTGCGCTAACAATAATCTGCTGCTGCTCCGATAGGACTCCCCTGTTAGTGGGAGTCAAACAAGAGATTTAGAAAGGGGGGGTTTCTATTGGAGAGCGCTGATTAGTGTACCACCTAGTTACTTCAATGCAACATACAATACTGATACAATTTTTGTAATGACAGTTGATCTTTGTCCCTTTTCCGAATAAGACGTGCCAATCTGTTCAAGGTATAAAAAAGTTCTTTATTGAAACCCAACGCGTTTCGTCAGAACGACTTCATCAGGGGTAAAAACAATAAGATTCTCAAGTATGTGGTTTGGTCAACTTTTAGTACTCGTACAAGGTAAAATCCATATATGGGGTTTGGGCCGATATACAAGCTTAGTAACAAGATGTAGGTGTAGATCCACGGATAATATAGGAGGTTAAGGTCCCTGTTAGGAAGGTTCAGGGGGAAGATTCCGTAAAGTTTAGATGATATCAGGTCTGTGGATGCTGGAGGTACTGGTTGTGATCAGTAGTGTTTGACTCCGTTATGTAAACGCAGAATCTATTTAGTAGATAATTTTTGTTTTGAAGATGATTCGAGTATAAGGTGCATTAACGTGCAGAATTCTTGTGGTCCAGTATGAATGAATATGGTCCTTTAATTGTAGGATCACTCCATTTCAATATGTGTGATGGAAAAAGGCTCCACCAGCCTTACATAGATGAGATATAACGATTGTCAGGAAATGTAAAAACTCAATCGTGTTGACGTAGGATAATTAATTCCCACCAGACAGAGGGAGTACTTGTTTCCTCAAGAAATTCTCCACAATGTAGTACCAGCCAGTGAAGGAGCTCTTGAAAAGTGCTACATTGTGGAGAATTTCTTGAGGAAACAAGTACTCCCTCTGTCTGGTGGGAATTAATTATCCTACGTCAACACGATTGAGTTTTTACATTTCCTGACAATCGTTATATCTCATCTATGTAAGGCTGGTGGAGCCTTTTTCCATCACACATATTGAAATGGAGTGATCCTACAATTAAAGGACCATATTCATTCATACTGGACCACAAGAATTCTGCACGTTAATGCACCTTATACTCGAATCATCTTCAAAACAAAAATTATCTACTAAATAGATTCTGCGTTTACATAACGGAGTCAAACACTACTGATCACAACCAGTACCTCCAGCATCCACAGACCTGATATCATATAAACTTTACGGAATCTTCCCCCTGAACCTTCCTAACAGGGACCTTAACCTCCTATATTATCCGTGGATCTACACCTACATCTTGTTACTAAGCTTGTATATCGGCCCAAACCCCATATATGGATTTTACCTTGTACGAGTACTAAAAGTTGACCAAACCACATACTTGAGAATCTTATTGTTTTTACCCCTGATGAAGTCGTTCTGACGAAACGCGTTGGGTTTCAATAAAGAACTTTTTTATACCTTGAACAGATTGGCACGTCTTATTCGGAAAAGGGACAAAGATCAACTGTCATTACAAAAATTGTATCAGTATTGTATGTTGCATTGAAGTAACTAGGTGGTACACTAATCAGCGCTCTCCAATAGAAACCCCCCCTTTCTATATATATATATATATATATATATATATATATATATCTGGTGCTCCGACAAGCGGAGGGGGGGGGAGCGGCACTCCACGGTCTTCAATAGTGATAGTAATTCACAACAACGATGCAGCAATAGCGATCAACGTTTCGGTTTTATTAAACCTTTGTCAAGATCAACTTGCATAATGGAAAACATACCTTATATCCCCTGTGTGTATCAGCCGCCCGCCTCCATCTTCCGGATTCATCAGCGTCACCTGCCGGCGACGTGCGAATCCGTCGCAGTGTGATGATGCTTGCAGACCTGTGTGCAGCTGAACACAGTCCTTCCGGTTTCCGGAGACGGGTTGCTAGGCAACCTATTCTAACAAAACAGAAACAGAAAACTTAATAAATCACCCAGTGCAAATAATGCATTAAAAACAAGCAACGGAGCACAACAAGTGATGGCAATGTAATAGGGGATGTGAATAACAAAGAACACTGTATTTTAACCCCTCACTGGGCTTACGTATGAACTGGCTGAATAGATCATTTAAGGCTAGAATGACACTCTGTAAACCTTTGCAGATGTGTCAAAAAGTAAGTAATGCCTGTAAACAGAAAAAAAATTTTTAAAAACGCCAGAAACCAGAACGGAGGGGCAACAATTGCTGTCCTACAATCAATACATGTGCCTCCATTAAAGAGACCAAGAAAAAAACTTCAGAAAATCACAAACATGATGTATGAAAAAAATATACATGAAAAGATATAATATAATAGAATAGATGACATTTTGGAAGTTTAAGTCGGACTCAAAAAAGTTATTATAACGTAAATAAATGCAGAGCACGTGAGCACAAGTATATACATGGGCATACATCAAACTATATATAATGAACTCCTTACAGAAAACATGCAAGGGGTAAATTTTCATTGAGGCCATCTGGCCACACAGTCCTCAACTTGTGAATCCACCTGGATTCATGTTGGAGCAAGGTTTTGCCTCTATCTCCCCCCCGTAATGTTTTGGGGATTTGTTCCATGATTTTGTAACGAAGGGCAGACAGATTATGACCAGGTTCACGAAAATGCCGGGCTACCGGTTGCTCAGTGTCAGGTTTTTTGGCACTGAGCGATTGGCGAATGGATGTCCGGTGCATGGCCATTCTTTCCTTGAACTGCCTTGTGGTCTTACCAATGTAGTAAAGACCACAAGGACAGCGCAGGAAATAGACCACGTGTGTGGAAGTACAGGTAACAACTTGCCTGATAGGGATTTTACTGCCCGTTTGGGGATGACTGAATGACTCCCCTGTCTCCATGAAACTGCAACAGGTGCAGCCCGTGCACCTGTAGCAGCCCGGTTTTTTGGTGAGAAAGTTGATGGATGGCGGAGGTTTAAATGTGGAAATATCATTATGCACGAGCCAGTCTTTTAAATT
Source organism: Crinia signifera (assembly GCF_055691185.1). Taxonomy (NCBI): domain Eukaryota; kingdom Metazoa; phylum Chordata; class Amphibia; order Anura; family Myobatrachidae; genus Crinia; species Crinia signifera. The sequence continues at coordinate 296,477,396 of NC_139217.1, forward strand.
CCTGGCTCGTGCATAACTGGGCATGATGGTATAATCCTTGAGGGCCCTAATGTCCCTATCCGACGTAACCATGGGCCAGAATTTCTTGATGTTTTGATTGATGGCCTGACTGCCAGTGTGGAATTTCTGGACAAAGGGAATTTTTTTCTTTTTGGGCAACCCCTGGATCTTTTTTGGTTCAAGTGCCTGTGACCTAGGGATGGACAAAACCTTATTTTTGGCCTTGATGAGCTCCGTGAGACGATATCCGCGTGTGCGGAATTGGTCAATCATGAGGTCTATTTCTTGTTCTGTATTGGACCGATCATCCGAGATCCTATGTATTCTGAGGAACTGGGAGAAAGGCAAACCTTTTTTGGTAGACTCTGGGTGGGAGCTATGGAAATGAAGGATTGTGTTCCGGTCAGTGGCTTTTTTATATAAATTTGTTCTGACGCAATGCTCCTGGATAGAAATGCTTACATCAAGGTAGTTAACCTGGGTTTTGCTCATGCAATAAGTAAACTTTATGGGAGAGTCCGACTGGTTGGCGGCAGTGAGAAGTTCATGGAACTCGAGCTCACTGCCCAGCCACAGCAAGAGCAGGTCATCAATGTACCTAACGAAGAATGGGATCTTGGCGGCCACATCGGCATTCGCGAAAAACAACTCATGCTCGACATTGAACATGAATGTATTCGCGAATGCCGGTGCCACACAAGATCCCATGGCACACCCCTGCAATTGGATGTACCATTTGCTGTCAAAAAGAAAATAATTTCTCTTGAGGGTAAGCTCAAGGAGAGTTATAAAGAAATCAATGTTTGGCCCTTTATAGAGGTGATGGCCCGTGAGTAGCCTGCGTGCAGCCTGCACACCAGCATCATTTGGTCCTCGAGCTGGCGATATATCTCTGAGCGATACTGTCCAATGTACATTGGACAGTATCGCTCAGAGATATATCGCCAGCTCGAGGACCAAATGGTTTACAGACGCCTTCCCGATGACCCCACATCCAAATTCAATCTTGAACTGGACACTCTCCTCAAACATGCTGTATCATCTAATATCATCACGGATGTGACCCGTAGAGCCTTATTTCAGAACACTCCAGTGGCTCCGGTGTTATACACCATACCAAAGCTCCACAAGGATCAAGTCAAACCACCAGGTCGCCCCATCATAGCGGCCAGGGACTCCATTTATTATGTGATTTCCCAATATCTTGATTCCTTTTTCCAGCCAGTTATTCAGTCACAGGTTACATATCTAAAAGATACCACCACACTCATCACCAAGCTTCAGTCCCTGCCCCCTCAGCCGGACAATTGCTGGCTGTGTACCCTTGACGTGGTAAGTCTGTACACCAGCATCCCACATGATGCTGGTGTGCAGGCTGCACGCAGGCTACTCACGGGCCATCACCTCTATAAAGGGCCAAACATTGATTTCTTTATAACTCTCCTTGAGCTTACCCTCAAGAGAAATTATTTTCTTTTTGACAGCAAATGGTACATCCAATTGCAGGGGTGTGCCATGGGATCTTGTGTGGCACCGGCATTCGCGAATACATTCATGTTCGATGTCGAGCATTAGTTGTTTTTCGCGAATGCCGATGTGGCCGCCAAGATCCCATTCTTCGTTAGGTACATTGATGACCTGCTCTTGCTGTGGCTGGGCAGTGAGCTCGAGTTCCATGAACTTCTCACTGCCGCTAACCAGTCGGACTCTCCCATAAAGTTTACTTATTGCATGAGCAAAACCCAGGTTAACTACCTTCATGTAAGCATTTCTATCCAGGAGCATTGCGTCAGAACAAATTTATATAAAAAAGCCACTGACCGGAACACAATCCTTCATTTCCATAGCTCCCACCCAGAGTCTACCAAAAAAGGTTTGCCTTTCTCCCAGTTCCTCAGAATACATAGGATCTCGGATGATAGGTCCAATACAGAACAAGAAATAGACCTCATGATTGACCAATTCCGCACACGCGGATATCGTCTCACGGAGCTCATTAAGGCCAAAAATAAGGTTTTGTCCATCCCTAGGTCACAGGCACTTGAACCAAAAAAGATCCAGGGGTTGCCCAAAAAGAAAAAAATTCCCTTTGTCCAGAAATTCCACACTGGCAGCACTGGCCCATGGTTACGTCGGATAGGGACATTAGGGCCCTCAAGGATTATACCATCATGCCCAGTTATGCACGAGCCAGGAATTTAAAAGACTGGCTCGTGCATAACGATATTTACACATTTAAACCTCCGCCATCCATCAACTTTCTCACCAAAAAACCGGGCTGCTACAGGTGCACGGGCTGCACCTGTTGCAGTTTCATGGAGACAGGGGAGTCATTCAGTCATCCCCAAACGGGCAGTAAAATCCCTATCAGGCAAGTTGTTACCTGTACTTCCACACACGTGGTCTATTTCCTGCGCTGTCCTTGTGGTCTTTACTACATTGGTAAGACCACAAGGCAGTTCAAGGAAAGAATGGCCATGCACCGGACATCCATTTGCCAATCGCTCAGTGCCAAAAAACCTGACACTGAGCAACCGGTAGCCCGGCATTTTCGTGAATCTGGTCATAATCTGTCTGCCCTTCGTTACAAAATCATGGAACAAATCCCCAAAACATTACGGGGGGGAGATAGAGGCAAAACCTTGCTCCAACATGAATCCAGGTGGATTCACAAGTTGAGGACTGTGTGGCCAGATGGCCTCAATGAAAATTTACCCCTTGCATGTTTTCTGTAAGGAGTTCATTATATATAGTTTGATGTATGCCCATGTATATACTTGTGCTCACGTGCTCTGCATTTATTTACGTTATAATAACTTTTTTGAGTCCGACTTAAACTTCCAAAATGTCATCTATTCTATTATATTATATCTTTTCATGTATATTTTTTTCATACATCATGTTTGTGATTTTCTGAAGTTTTTTTCTTGGTCTCTTTAATGGAGGCACATGTATTGATTGTAGGACAGCAATTGTTGCCCCTCCGTTCTGGTTTCTGGCGTTTTTAAAAAAAAAAATTCTGTTTACAGGCATTACTTACTTTTTGACACATCTGCAAAGGTTTACAGAGTGTCATTCTAGCCTTAAATGATCTATTCAGCCAGTTCATACGTAAGCCCAGTGAGGGGTTAAAATACAGTGTTCTTTGTTATTCACATCCCCTATTACATTGCCATCACTTGTTGTGCTCTGTTGCTTGTTTTTAATGCATTATTTGCACTGGGTGATTTATTAAGTTTTCTGTTTCTGTTTTGTTAGAATAGGTTGCCTAGCAACCCGTCTCCGGAGACCGGAAGGACTGTGTTCAGCTGCACACAGGTCTGCAAGCATCATCACACTGCGACGGATTCGCACGTCGCCGGCAGGTGACGCTGATGAATCCGGAAGATGGAGGCGGGCGGCTGATACACACAGGGGATATAAGGTATGTTTTCCATTATGCAAGTTGATCTTGACAAAGGTTTAATAAAACCGAAACGTTGATCGCTATTGCTGCATCGTTGTTGTGAATTACTATCACTATTGAAGACCGTGGAGTGCCGCTCCCCCCCCCCTCCGCTTGTCGGAGCACCAGATATATTGTAGCTGTTTAAGCTACCTTGGAGGTGGCACCAGGGCATCTACCTGTCAGTGAAGTGGAGTGCCTGATCATCTCTGCACTATATATATATATATATATATATATATATATATATATATATATATATATATATATATATAGTAAAATATTATTGATGTATGTCATGCAGATCAAATAATATGTGCCCTCCTAATATGCAACATAAATAAGGAGCATATTTGGTTAAAGGCCATTTACTACATCAATTTATACGCAGGTTTTGAAACTTACCATATTTCAAGCAGGCTGCAGAGAAGAAATGTCTGACACTATAACTTCAACCACCTATGACTTATCAGAGAAACATAATCAGTCCCTATCTTACCTGCGGCCGGGATATTGTTCAATAAGCCATGATCCAAATGCACTTCTCTAATGTTCTCCACATGCCTCGAAGGCTCTTTTTTGTTTACTAGCTCCTTATTTTCTGTGGCATTTTCGTTGACCTTGAAACTATCTGTAGCAGCTTCAGTAGCTATGATTTCTGCCCCAACTACTATGGCAGATACTTTCTTGTCCTCCCGAGTCTTAAGCCTCTTAGAACGAGATGTGGTACGCTGAAGGCTGTAAAAGAAGATACTGCTGTCAGATTAGAATGTCTGGCATGGATAAGATAAAAAAGGCTTCCAATATAAATGCCTTTCACCTTAATAAACTAGCACAAAAATGTCATTTTTTTGTGTGCTGATAGTGTTTAGAATTTATTATGTGGGAGATCACAGGCCGATTCCGAGTCTTGCTAATCCTCTATCAAAGTTCTTCAAGTTCTTTAAAGGTTAGGATAAATAACCTTCATGACTCTGGTTCTAGTCATGCTCACCTTTGTCACAACAGAGAAAATTAAATCACAACCTACAGTAGTTGATAATAACAGTTTTTTACGAAGAAGCATTCAGCAGAAAGGGATGAGTTACCATATATGAAAACATCAGTAAACTGTAGTTTATTCCCATTTTCCTGTATACAGTATGCTCAATGTCTAAAGGCAGCCCCCTGACTGGATAGCCCTCTGTGGGCAACTGTTTGACATAACAGTATGTGTGCATCATGTATCAGGGATAAATAGCTGACTGTCTCATCCTGCCTGCAAAGCACTTGACTACACAAGTGGCCAGTGTGAGACATTCTTGTGTGGATTTGAACAGCAGCCCTAATACCAAATCAGACCAATTTGATTGCATCTACACTTTGTGATGGTGAATCATGGTCATGAAGCACCCAGCAAGGACTACCACTTTCTCCACATTGTTTGTGAAATGTAAAGTTTTTTTAATTAAAACTGTGCTAGTCAAAATAAAAGTATTCCTACTAGTCATAACTAGAGAATTTATGGTAAAGCAAACATTCTTTTCAAGAACTACTGGAAAAGATGCATATGAAAGTACTCTTTGGGGAGTATTCAATTAGATGGGCTTCAGCTGGAAAAAAAACAAGCAATTTTAGCCTGATGGGCAGTATCGAGCTATCCAATTACAGTTTTATTTTTTTCAAAAAAAGTAGCCATTTTCAGGCAATAACACAGGGGTTCAAGTTCATGAACCCACGTGTTAACATGGAAAAACAGGTCTCTAAGGGCTGTTTTTTAGTGATTTTGCTTTGTGTGCCTCATAATCCCCAATAAGTGTCGTTAATAGGGGCTAATTGGATAGCACCCGGGAGATTCATTAGCTTTCGTAATTTACCGCAGCTAATTGGGCATCCTCCTTTATTTTGAAACAAACTAAACCAAAATGCAATACTTCCTTCTAATTAAAAATAATGATGTAAGCTCCATTCACAATGGACAGCATAGAAAGTACAGGCACTTGTCCCACAGTATAAGAGCTATCCTTTGTATCACAGTGTAAGTAATCTGTTTTTATGTACTATAAAATCCACCCACTTCATTAGGAAAATAGTGGTGCACGAGTAAAAATAACGGATTACTAAATTAAAGTGAAACTAATATTCCTATAATCATCTATATATGTCTAGTATCCGTTTGTGTGTTTCACATGTTGGCAGCATGTGAAACTACAGCTCTTTCTCTCTCTCACAGTCACAAACACAGAGACAATCATTGGGTAGCAGACTAGAATTGGAAGCATTTGCTACTAGTTAAAAAAAGATTTAGCAAAGTGACAGAAATATGATAAATTCAAAGAATTAGTTCATTATATATGTTATAAGCATTGTTGCACCATAACAGGATGGCAGTGCACTCTGTGGTGTCATAATGTCACAACCAAAGGACGTTTGCCGCCTCTGAGAAGTAAAGTACTGTGTTCTACAGGCTGTAGGGTGCCTGCCAAATATGTCCCTTGCCATTCAAAGCACTCTGCACACAAGAATGGAGGTGTTGTAAGGCAGCAATGGAGCTGCCCCCTGAGCTTTCACACCCCTACTTATGGTGCCAGTTATAAGTCCAAAATCAGCAGAGGGACAGCCAAATGTAAATGATTGGTTCTGTTATTGGCAAAGAGGAGATGATGGTATAAGTAAGGGAAGGAAAATCACAAGATCATCAAAGTATTAGCATTATAATACCACATTTTTATTTGTAAATATAATTAGCATAATAGAACACCAATATAATACCAAGCTAAAAGAAGATCCCAACCAGAGTTTCACAAAATAACTTAAGCAGATCATTATATATGACATCATCACATATCCTACAGCTGACACCAGACAATACAACAATAGGTGCCGTTCTGACCTGCACAAAATAAATGAAAAAATGAATTTGGAATAAATACATTAACTGCCTGGGTAGAAAAAAAAAAATCCAAAACTAAAGCTACAGCCAGGATACTAAACAATGAAATGCACAGTCTGCCATAGGTTTACTGACGAGGATGTCATGTTGGCCACTATGTATGTGAGAAGGCTCTACTCTAACATCCCAACATGACAGTGACTTGCAATACTATTACCAGTACAATAATTTGCTCATACAGCATAGTCGCTTTATCGTTCAAAAAGGGGAGCAGATGTTTTTGCCAGACTAATTCACAGCGATTTTGAAACTGAAATTAAAATGGCAATAGTATAAATTCAAAACTACTATAGTCACGTTTTGCATTTGATATTATTGTACATTTTTGGGGGTAACACAGTACAGTAATTGTAGCCCTATATTGAGAAGACAAAACAGATTCTAAATAATCTAAATAATCTATTACCCCCGATTTCTTTTCTCACCAAAAAAAAAAAAGGTCTGATAGCGTGATTTTTGACTGATAGTCATTATCGGACTGTACAATTAAATGCCTCATTTTTATGCCATAACATATGGGATCTGGGATAAGTATTCAGAGCCCATGTGTTATTGTGGCTGAGAGGGCTGCTTATCGAGATTATGCTTCATAGCAACCCGGAGTATCAGTAGTAGCAGTCCAACAGTTTCTTTTTGATCAATTAAGAAACTAAGGGTGACATCTAATAAGATGCGATTTTGTGTTTTTTTGCGCTTTTTTTTTGGGGGGGGGGGGGGCAAAAAACTGCAGAATTTGCACGTTTTCCTGAAACCGCCAACTTAATGGGATGTGAATTGTGGATAAATCGCACTTTTTGCGGCAAATTCGCACATTCTAAAGTGACATTTTTCAATTTGCATCCAGATGTTTTCCTATTAAAAAGTATACAAGTTGCAAATTTAATGGGATGCGAATTTGGGAAAACATTACTAAAAATCGCCACACAAACAGACCAGGTTGTGATGGGCGATTTTGTCAGAACCATGCACAGACCAGTGCCAGGGCCGCCGAGAGGGGAGGGGGGCGGGTACATTTTACCGGGGCCCGGGCCTGTCAGGGGGGCCCGGGTCCCGGGCCTGTCAGGGGGGCCCGGGTCCAGACACACACAAACTTTTTTTTTTTTGTTTAATTGGTCGGCAGGTGTGCAAGGCGCCGGGTCTGTGAGCAGCTGTGTATCGGCGGCGGCGGGAGCGGCCAGGTGCTGGGTATGAAGGACCTGGTGGCAGGGTCCTTACTCACGTTCGTCTGACTTCGGGAGCTGCAGCGGCGGCAGCAGCATTCAGTCCGCCGCTGCGGAGCTCTGCAGTGACACTCTCGCTGATGTCGGGCGGTGCCGTCTCCCGCCCCGGCTTCCTCCTCCTCCGTCCGGCTCCATCCTCCTGCGTCTGCTGCGGCTGGGCTAGCGCGCACACGTGTGTTTGTGTGGCGCAGCAGCCCAGCGCACAACAATAATACTGCTCCCCGGCTCAGCTCCTGCCTCTGGTGACACACAGTGCTGGTAAGTGCAGCAGTGAGAAACAGACTCACTGTTGCAGACAGTGCCTGGCTTTCCAATTGCTTTATATTCTTGACCAGCACCCTGCCCAGTGCCAGCCCAATCTAGAAATCGAAATGTAATCTTTCCCAGTGCCCAGCAATGGCTTTTATTAAAAAAAGGCTGTAATCTTTCTAGGTGCAGTGCCCAGCAATGGCTTTTTTTTTTTTTTTAAATGCTGTAATCTTCCCTGTAGGGCACTGGGCAGGGCACTGGGAAAGATTACAGTTTTTTTTTTTTTTAAAGCCATTGCTGGCCAATGGGCAGGGCACTGGGAAAGATTACAGCGTTTTTTTAAATAAAAGCCATTGCTGAGCTGGCCTGGCACTGGGCAGGGGCCGTGCCCAGCAATGGCTTTTATAAAAAAAAAAAAAAGGCTGTAATCTTTCCCAGTGCCCTGCCCAGTGCCCTACAGGCCCTGTAGGGCACTGGGCAGGGCACTGAGAAAGATTACAGCATTTAAAAAAAAAAAAAAAAGCCATTGCTGGGCACTGGGCAGGGCACCGAGAAAGATTACAGCCTTTTTTTAATAAAAGCCATTGCTGGGCACTGGGAAAGATTACATTTCGATTTCTAGATTCGCCTGTGAACAGAGTATGTAACTCCATGGCAACTAGCATGTTAACCTCATGGCAATGAGCATGTTAACTCCTGGCAGAGCATGTAACTCCTGACAGAGCATGTAAACCCATGGCAATGAGCATGATAACTCCTGGCAGAGCATGATAACCCCTAGCATCAAGCATGAAACCCATAGCAATGAGCATGTAGTTAAGCGGAACTTATTGTATGTGGCATAATATGTAATTATGGCGTGTGGTATTATATGTAATAGGCATTACAATGTGTATCATAATAAGTAATGGGCATTACAGCGTGTGGAATAACATGTAATGGGAATTATGGCGTGTGGTAAAATATGTGACAGTTATTTCAGTGTGTGGCATAATGTGTACTGGGCATTACAGTGTGTGGCATAACGAGTAATGGCCATTATGGCATGTGGTATATTCTGTAATGGGTGTCTGACATGTGTAATAGGCATTACGGTGAAATTTTTTAAGTGCACTGTCCCTATTTCTGGCTCTTTCATTCTGTATCCTACATTTTAAAGAAATTTAGCGACAGTGGCAATGCAATAACTGAAACTCAGTAAGCTCCCGCCGCAGACCGACGGTGGCATGGGGGAGCCAGTGCCGGCAGATTGTGCATGGAGCGCCCTCCGTGGGGGCCCCGGGAAATTTTTGTACCGGGGCCCAGGATTTCTCTTGGCAGCCCTGACCAGTGCAATCTGTGCATGGTTCTGTCCCAAAAGAATGTGTAAAAAAATAAAAATAACGGATAAAAACCGGTGTGGGGTCCCCCCTCCTGAGCATAACCAGCCCAGGGCTCAAAGAGCCAGTCCTGGTTTCCTAAAATCATGGGGCAAACCGACTAGGGGTCTCCCAGAGTTTATAAAGCCAGCACCAGGCTCAAGGGCCGGTCCTGGTTCCCAAAATACGGGGGACAAAATTTGTATTTCCCCCCTATTTCAAGAACCAGCACTGGGCCCAACCAGCCAGCAGGGTAATGCCACAGCCAGGGGGAGACTTTTTATACAAGTCTACCCAGTCAAAACATTAACCCCCTGACCGGTCAGCATGGGCAGGGATCCTGGGGAAGTGGGGACCCCCAATGAAGGGGTTCCCCCCCTCCAGAATTCACCTGCCCATGCGGAAGCCCGGGGCTGTCCATGGTGGGCGGTGGCCATCGGGCTGATTAAATGTGTAAAAATAGAATAAACTTTTGTGTATTGTTGAGGAACTACTAGTCCCAGCAAGGCTGCACCGCATGCAGGGACTTGGAGAACCACAAGTTCCAGCACACGGGGCATTAAAGGGCCCGCTATTCCACAACAATACATATAGTGAAATAACACACAAACACACAAAGTATAACTTTATTATATACATAGCCCATTCATACACAAACTTGCCTACCTTGACACGTAGGTAGGTATCCTCCGTCCGACGGTCCTGAAGAAAATCCAATGTGGGTACCTGTGGAAGGAAACCATACTTAAGGCGGTCCTCTGGCGTAGATCGTGTCCTCTTCTGTCCAAGTAGGCATCCGGGGACACCAAAACAACAAAACAAAAAACGCGAACCCACGGACTAGTGAGAAGCCACTGGATGTGTGTTTACATCCTGCGGCTCCTCCTCCCTAATAGCGCTATTGGTCACCTAGCAACTCCCGATTGGCTGCTAGGATACGGAAGAAAAAGCAGATATGTTAAGCAAGCTTCTGCCAACATGTAATTAAAAAAAAAAAAAAAAAGAGTAAAACTTCTTATATGAGGCAATTCTCATTCAATTTGAAGCGGACCACCTAACCACTGCGGTTATTGATGGTGATAATTAATCATTTCCTCAACCTTCCCTTACATAAAGGGACTATGAATAAAAACAACCACTTTCTCTGGCAAAATGGGAAATTTAGTTTCAGACAAGTAGAAGTACATCTGCTAAAGAGATTGTTTGATGATGGGATTGGGTAGGGGGTGTTATATAAACTTTTTTTAGGATTTCATCCATTTAATTTTCACAGTAGACATATACAAAGTGAGATTCTAAAAATCTATATTTAAGGCTCCTGACAAATACCTTTTTAAGGCATTCTTCATCCTCCATTTCCGCCTTTTACTCATCCATGCCTCAACTTCCAGAGATGATTCAAGGGTAGGTTTTGTGTGGTCAATATTGTAGGTGTCCTTTCCTTGTCTCCAAATATCATATCTATCTGGTTGAAAAATTCTCACAAATACATCCATTGATATTTTCACCATATCACTGCTGCATGAACACTGTAACAACAATAATACATATTAACAAATGTAAACCTCTACTCATCTAAAGAATGAAACAATCAACACTGATTAAATCCTTGGCAGCCAAACACTCTTCAGATAGGGGATTTCATTACAGATATAATATGTAATTTATATATGTCACAAACTATATTACAGATGCAGATGAGATAAGCAGAAGCAGTTATTCTAGTAGGGTGTCTAAAAGTATCTTACAATATAAACACAAATAGTTTAGTAAAGTTTTTCTCTAAGGGGTGTACACACGGGACAATCTGGCAGCCTGCGATATCGCCAGTCACCAGCTTCGGCTGAGAGGGATGCTGCATTGGGCAGCTTGACACTGCTTTCGATCAGAAAATACTTGCCTGCACGGTCTATTTCTGCTTCTGCATTGTAACACTGTGCAATTCAGGGTCACTTTCGATTCGACTTGGACTATATGGCCCAAATCGAATTGAAAGGGACACTGAATCACACCGTGTGTACGGGGCCCTTAAATGATTTTAAAAAAATGTGACAAAGGACAAATGCATACATCGACAAAAATAAACCAAAGTGAAATTGATCTGTTTGCTTTAAGAATATTAAAAATTAATAAATATTTTAAACAACTGTGGAAATAAGTACACAATCAAGGGTAAAAAGGCAAAAAGACAGGACCGATATCAGCAGAAGCGCTTTAAAAGAGAAGAGGGCCAATGTGTAGACTCCATGCAGGCCCCTTCCTCTCTGTCACTGCATTATATGTTGGGGTACTTGTGTAGTTTCACAGCGGCCGGGCAATCACAATGCATCGCATCAGATCACGTGCGATGCGATGGTACTTGCGTAGTTTCAAGTTGCCTCTGCCCGTGGATCGCAACTCCCGCAAATCGCATGCAATGCGATTTAGCACATCCCCACTATCCACGTCACCCCGAAGCGTGGTGAGCGTAGTGTGCCCCGCGAGGGGATGCGGTACGTGTCCTCCCGACCTGGTCATACCCCACTATCCACGTTGGCGTGGAGTTGATTTTATAAAGTGTGGCGAGTGCAGCGAGCCCAAAGCGTGGTGAGCGTAGCCAGCCCCGTGAGGGGACGCTGAAAAGGAGTCCGAAGCGTGGCCAGCGCAGCGAGCCCAGCGGATTACTTGACTTTGATTCCGCATGCGCTCGCCACGCTTAGGGCTCATTTTCAGCGTGCGCTCACCACACTTTATAAAATAAACTCCACGTCGACGTGGATAGTGGGGGTAAAAACAGGTCAGGAGGATGCGTATCGCGTCGCCTTGCTGTGCTCGCCACACTTCAGGGTGATGTGGATAGTGGGGGTTCGCTAAATGTGCTAAATCACATTGCATCGCAAGCGATACGATTTCCCTGCTGCCGTGAAACTACACAAGGGAGGAGGGAGAAGAAAGATATACTCTGGGTGGGGGCACTCTTATCTTACAGACTGCAGTTTAAGGTTGTTGTTGTACCTGTTTAAAACATAGTCTTTATTTTGAACGTCATTTAAAATTATATACGTTTACACCCATACTGGATATTCCTTATCTTGTCTCAGCGCTGTGCAAGATTATGGTTGATATTTAATCACGTTAGTACCTGGAAGCTACAGACAGTGTCACCGTTTTTATTATTTTAAGTATTTTTTAGTATGGACCTCCCGTGACCAAGCGCCCAGCGAAACGTACGTCGGGACTAGCCGATCACGTGGTGTACACACGTGACCGGCGCACAGCTGACAGACGGGGACAGACCAGGAAACCAGCTACAGGGCAGCTACTTGCGGCTCTCAGCGCACGAGATCACAGGGACCAAGGTAACCTCTGGACGTGTCCAGCGGACCCCCACCCCTCATTTCTATTTTTGTGCTGACAGCTAACTATATTACATGCTATTGTACAGCTTTATATGTTTGAATCAACTTTTGGCAAATAACACCTATCGCTGCCTGAGCACCTATCTGCTCACATATTGGTCTCTCCCATTGCAGTAAAGCAAAACACAGTTTTTTCATCTATCATTATTTTTATTTTATTTTTTGTATGTGACCAATGATTAAATCTCCCACAATCATTACCTACATATTGGTAGTAACCTTGGGGAATATGAGGATCACACTGGGTCCATACTAAAAAATACTTAAAATAATAAAAACGGTGACACTGTCTGTAGCTTTCAGGTACTAACCTGATTAAATATCAACCATAATCTTGCACAGCGCTGAGACAAGATAAGGAATATCCAGTATGGGTGTAAACGTATATAATTTTAAATGACGTTCAAAATAAAGACTATGTTTTAAACAGGTACAACAACAACCTTAAACTGCAGTCTGTAAGATAAGAGTGCCCCCACCCAGAGTATATCTTTCTTCTCCCTCCTCCCTTGGAAACAGTATTTACACAATACTACCCATACTCAGGGGGCACCACTGGTGGTCCAATAGACAGACATCTCCAATCCATTAGATGTCTAGGACTAATTTATCCAATATAGGATCCTTCACCAGTTTTCTTGCAGACAACACAGATCAAATACTTAAATTAACCACAGTGGGGTGTGACCACTGACCAGTGCGGAGACAACTCTCAATATCCCCTTTCCCTTTTCCCCCCTTTTCACCAGTGAAACTACACAAGTAAAGTGTTTAGCTTTGTGTTACAGTCTGCGCTTTGTTCCTGAGGAATTCTACTGTGCATATGGAAATTACCAGGAAAATGGTTGCCTCGACATTTTCCCTGTGATTTCAACTGCACTGTATGACTGGGCCAACATGGGACACTGAAAACTGTGAAGAGGTCATCTATTACCTATACCTATATAGCAAACACATATTCCGCAGCGCTTTGCAGAAAATATTTGGCCATTCACATCAGTCCCGGTCCCAATGAAGTTTCCAATCCATATGGAAATTATATTGCATATGGGAGTGTATAATGTGCAGTGTGAAACCCCCTGGACCCAGGGCTAGCATGCACTGCACACTCTGCACCTATAGTAGGATATTGATTTGCCATTGGATAGGATTGAACTGCTCATTATGCTTAAGATGTGACTTGTAATAATTCCTTTCCTACAAAAATATGAATTCTTAAAAACCGAATAAACTATAAGCAAAGCAAGATTTTAAAGAATTAAAAAAATGCATGTACAGTAGTAGGCAAAAAAACAAGTCTTATACAGGTGACCTGCTTCATGCATGATTATGCTGTTTGTTAATATACTAATGTCTTTACAACAATAACAAAAAAGACTAATCCTAAATACTTCATGCACTAGAGGTCTAATTTATAGAAGGATGCAGTGGGCATCACAGAGATGAATGCAGTTAGATTGAAATATTTTAGTATTGCAGCTATGCCCAATGTAGCAGGATGCTTCTGTAGAAAGTGCTAATCTGATTGCTGCATTTAAAGACAATGAATCAGATCACCATCACAATGTTCTAGCTCTCAACCATTTGAGTAGGCCAGTTTACTCAGGCTGGCCAGCAGAACTGCTCTGTCCAGCCAGCAAGTCTGCATCAAAATACTCAGACCTACAAAACATGGACGAAAAAAACATGTGCCCACATTTTGTAGAAAAGTCCCAGTCACCACCTTGAAAATGACACAACATTTGAATCATGTTGCGGCTAAGTGGGAACTGCGTGCAATCATGCAGCACTCGTTCGGCACATATACACAAACATAGGAGATACATTGCATCCAGAATTATTCACAGCACTTTACTTTTTCCGCATTTTGTTATGTTACAGCCTTATTCCAAAATGGAATACATTCATGTTGTCCCCAAACAATCAACACACAATACCCTATAACGACAATCACATGTATTTAAGTATTCACAGCCTTTGCCATCAAGCTCAAAATTGAGCTCAGGTGCATCGGTTTCCACTGATCATCCTTTATCATTTGTATTCCACGTGGTAAATTCAGTTTGATGGACATGATTTATAAACGCATACATCTGTCTATATAAGGTCCAACACTTAACAGTGCATGTCAGTGCACAAACTAAGCATGAAGTGAAATGAATTGTCTGCAGACCTCTGAGACAAGATTGTCTTGAGGCACAAATCTGGGGAAGGGTACAGAAAAATATCTGCTGCTTTGAAGGTCCCAATGAGTAGCCATCTGTAATGGAAGAAGTTTGGAACATCCAGGACTCTTCCTAGAGCTGTCCGGCCATCAACTGTGCCATTGGGAGAGAAGGGCCCTAGTCAGGGAGTGACCAAGAATCTGTTGTCCTTAGGACAAGTTACACTATTGTATGGGATGGGAGATTTTTTAAAAATATTTTTTTTTTCTAAAGACAGAGTTAAGAGCAATGGACAAACTAGTCAAATTAGATTTTTTGCATTAGATTATGTTCCAGTTTTCTGTATTTACTAGTATTAGAAATAAAGCTATAGCGAACATCCTATTAAATATAATCATCACAACTATAAAAAAAATATTTTATAATATCAAATATGGCTGTACAAGTAGAGATCCCCAATTCAGATGCACTCATCCAAAGCATTTTTGTGACTCTGCTTGTGTGTCATAATTTTACCTGGATCTGGCCCAATGGACGTGTATTAGAAGCATAAATCAGGACCAGTTCGCGAAAAGTTGGAATGGCACTGACATACGAGACTGCTTAGCAGCGTCAAGCTGTTCATCTTCGAAGTTATTGACACTGAATGGCCCCTAGTGTACACACACAGAGTCTATACAGTTTCCATTTACTACAGAGATATAACAAATGGCTGCTCAGGGAATAATCCACGGGAAATCTTGTCAACAGCACGGATAAGTGAAGTGTGAAAATGAGACAATAGGGTCATGTAAAGAGCACTTTCAGCAAGTGTAATGATAAACTATCTGTGATATTTACAGAATACAGAAAAACAAGTTAGCTGCACGTCATAATATTAATATCACTGTACATTATTACGTCTAATTACCAATAGACAAGTATTAAAATAATATATACTCAAAGTCGAGTATAACAAATATAAAAAAAATGTGTGCATTCTCTAAATGAATGTTAAATTAAACATACACTAACTTCTTCCTTGTTTTGAAGTATTTGTGCAAGAGTTAAGAGAGGAAACTATTTCCATAATTTTCAATATAGGGCTTACTCAGCAAGAGCGTTGCAAGTTATTTTTGTTCTTGGCGTTTAAGTCCACTGTGTTCATACAACAGAATAGAAGTCTTTTACAGCATAAATCATAACTACCTACCATGGCCTTCATTTTCTATTGCCAGTCAATAATTTTAGCCCCAAAAGTGCCATAACTAAATTGAGTGTGGTATATTAAATTTCATCCTTATAACCCAAAATAACGTATAGATGTTGGATGCTGTAAAAAGCTCACTTCATTTTGTAGAATGCAATTAAGACAGTAAAAATAAAAGTATCAAAACCTACACTAAGGGGTCAATTCAATTAGGTGCGAGATGCTAATTTCTAAAATGTGCGTTACACATTAAATTTGCCAACCAATAGGAAACTCCAACTGAAGCAGACAGTATAATCACATTTTTCTGTTTGCACCTCACTGAGGGGTAGATTTATTAATAGTGGCATACCGATCGTTAAGGGCGCAGGTTCGCTTCACCACTTTATCGTGGTGAAGAGAACCTGACTTTCGCCCGTATGTATTATCAGTTTGGCGCACGTTATGGGAGTGCGTTATCTCCTCCTGCCGGGGATACGCTTCCTCCCATAACGATTGGTCCTGCGGCGACTTGTGCACATGCGCCGGATACCCGGGTCTCGCGATGTGTCCGGCGCATGTGCAGTTTATACAGGCAGACGGCGGGAGCACTGTGTTGTGTGCGCGCCGTGCTGGAGGCTACGGCGACACTGCTCCTGAGGGTAATCCTCATATGTGCCGTCCACGGTGAACACACTTATAAAGTTTATTTAAAGGAAAAAAAAAAAAAAAACCTGGAGATGCTGACAGCGCCGGAGAAATCTGGCGATATGGAGGGGGAGAAGAAAGTAACAAAGAGCGCATAAAGACAATTGCTACATTAGGTATGCATGATGCGCCCAGTACATAAGATAGAACATGCGCTATGTCACTGTCCCGCCAGCGCATCCGATATTTTAGCCGCACAGCCGGCTTGATAAATGAGGGGAAGCGCTACCCCCTGCTTTAACGCACGGGGATAGCACAAATACCCCACTTCGTCAAATAATAAATTTACCCCTGAGGACCAGATGTATCAAGCTTCAAAAAGTGATACCATGGAGAGTAATAAACAGCCAGCCAATCACCTCCTTATTGTCATTATTTCAAACCCATCTGTTAACACAGGGGCTGATTGGCTGGTTGTTTATCAATCTCCATTGTATCACTTTTTGAAGCTTGATACCAGTGGCGTAACTATGGAGCATGCAACTGCTATGGGGCACAGGCCTTTAAGGGGCCCGAGGGATCGGCAGGTAATACCCTGCACCCTTTAGATTTTTTAATGAAGTTGTGCCTCTGCAGCGCCACTGTCCTGTCCCATACCTGGTTTCTTCCCCTGCCCCCACCGCCTGTGCCTCTGCTCTCACCCCTCTGCCAGCAGCTATGGTTTGGCCAATGAAGGGGGAGGAGCTGGCATGGCTACTCCAGCCTCTGCTCTCCCCTTATCCTACCCCTTTCTGATGCTGCCTGCTCAACGTCACTGTCTGGTGACCAGCCCTGGTGCGAAAATGGAAATGCTGTGCTGCTTGCACTGGCAACACAGAGACACGGGGCTCGAAGCGCTGATGTGCCAGAGACCTGTGTCACCGATGGGACCCAGCATTGCTGAGGAGATCTGCCGCTGATCCGATGCCCCGGCACATACTGTATGTGGCGACCCGGTGCAGTGCAGGAGGTAACAAGCACAGTTTACAGTATACTGACAGGGAGGGGGGGGGGGGGGTTTAAGAATGTATGAACTGATTATTTTCTCAATAGTTTAAACTCCAGCTCCTCCCCCACAACACATCTTCATTCTCTCTCCTCTCTTTTATTTTCTTGTTTTGCACTCTCTTCCTCCCCAGCCCCCTCTCTTTCCTGTTTTAGCTCTCCCTTTTTTCAGGTTGCCCACTTATTAAGGATCGCACGCATATATAATGTGGTCTGGGTGGAATATGATCTCATTGTAATTTGCGATCCTATCGCGGGCGTATGTCATCCCGTGCACCACAGGAATAGGGCCAAAAGGAGCACATCATTGCGATATGCTCAGCCAGGTGCTGGGGGGTCAGCGCTGATCCCCCCCCCCCCCCCCATCCCGCTGACCACACTGCCCCAATGGTAGGCCCTTTCAAGATTTTGCTATAGGGCCCAAGAAGTTCTAGTTACACCCCTGCTTGATACTTGATACTTCTGCCTATAAAAGTGAGGGATGATAAGGAAAATCTATTGTAAGGTTATAATGTCAGGACACAATAAAGGACATTTTGGGAGCAACAAATAAATAAATGGCCTCAAATTACTCCCAAATCAGTTATTTTGTTAGATTATGCACACCAAATTGAATGAACTTTAATGTATTTAACCCTTTGAGTACCAACATTACTATGAGATATGTGTAAAATATCCACTTAAAAATCCCAGGGTCGAAGGTAAGGAACATGAATCACTTTGCTGGCAAAGTATCTGAAGTCAATAAATTGACGTTTTGTACCAAAAAAAATATATATAAAAAAGAGCGAGGCTTGCATTTATTTGCGTTTATTTTGCACATATCTAAAAGCAACATTGGCACTCAAAAGTTTAAGCCAAAAATAATTGTTTTGAGTATTTTTCTTTTTCCCACTGACAGCCTTGCATAGGATTCTGCTAACAAAATTTGCACTTTTCTGGGGCCCACTTTCATCCACTTCTCCCACACCACATATTGTAGACAATTTGCATCATCCTGCTGTGAGAACAGGGAATAGTTATTTTTAATTAGATTGGAGAATTCTTGGGTGCATGCTTCACTGTGAAGTTTGTAAGTTTCATAAAACAAACATGCACCTAAATGTAATTACCCATCTTAAACTACTACTAGATATAAATCCAGAGACATTAGGTATCACCAACAAGTAATGGTTTGTGGTTTTCTTTAATCACGCTCAGGTGAGCTACACTGTAGTTGAGAGAGTAATTCTCCAACATGTTTCCTCAGAAAGAAATCCTCAAAATATGACATATTAGAAAAACTTGAAGTTTGAAGTGGAGAAACACTGATCTAAATCATCTCAATCCTAAATAGCAATCATAGGGATATTGTATCTGACTGGCTCTAAATGTGAATGGCAAAATATCCTTCCTTGATTTTGTATGGTACAACTGAACCTGAATTTGGCTCTTTGCAATAAAATATAACCGTTATTTTAAAAACAAAGATTTTTGAAGTTTGACTATGTATTAAAAACTAAATTGGTCAAAATAGTCAATATTTAAAATACAACACATTTCAAATTTCTGGGCATTTAATTGGGACAGGTCACAAGTATTCAACAGCAATTTTCAACAGTAAAATGGTATATTTTTTAACAATAAAAAACACAGGTACATACCCTAGGAGTTTTTAGGAATGGATCTTAAAAATCCCCTATGATGCCAAAACAAAATGTTTAAGCATGGAATTAGATGTGGCATACCAACCAGTGGCCTTAAGCCAGAATCCTGACTGCTGGCATGCCGATCATAATTATGCAGGAAGGGTTCAGATGCAGGGGAGTAAGGTTTAGGCTGAAGGAATGAGAGGGTTAAGATTAGGCTGTGAGGCATGAGAATTAGGCACGAATGGAATAGGCGTGCACACAGAGTGTTAGGGGTGCACAGGCACCCCCGAATGCTGTGCCAAACCTTATGCACACCTCCCTGCCGCTAGCAATACCAGCTATACCTTTTACCAAAGACTTTTGCTTTTTAGAACTGTATTCCATTAAAAGAAGCTCCCATCATTCAATTATGTGTGTTTGCATTGTTACTGGAACTAGAACATTATCATATCACTACATACCTGTGTCATCCATATATGATTTTTACTTTATTTTCATGTACTGTTACACAGCGTAATTAGAAGATTATGGGCGGGATCCCCTAAAATCCGCAGCCCTCTTCGCCGGCCACCGCATTTCTAATGACCGCATATTCTCTAAAATATGCGGTCATTAACGCAAGGGACAGCTCTTGCGGTAAGAGCTGTCCCTTGCGATGCGGCGCCGTTGCTGGACTTCCGGGTCTATGACCCGGGAGTCCGTCTGCGCATGCGCAGACTGACGCACCGGCCGCAGGGCATGCTGGGAGGGATCCGTGACGGATCCCTCACACACCGCTGCGGTAAGAAGCCCATAGGCTTCTGCAGGGAACCGCCAGCTTCTGCTGGCGATTCCCTCCGCAGCGGTGACACTGCGGAGGGAGGTTAGAGAATACAGAAATGCGGTAAAAACCACGATAACGGGGTTTTTACCGCATTTCTGTAATAGAGAATCTCGCCCTAAAACTGAAATAGGCAGGAGATTATGGTGTGGCTGAGAGACGTTTTATATTATACTGAGTGCAAATAGATGATGGTAGACATACACCCAATGGGTGGTATTAGACACGCCCAATAGATGGTGCAAGGCATAACCCTTTGACTGTGCACACCCTAATAAAATGTGCTGCACACACCTATGACTAGTGGGAAGGGTTAGGCTGTAGGGGGGTAATGTTTAGGATGCAGGGAGGGTTAGGGTACAGGAGGGAAGATCTATTTACCTAACCCCTGTCAGTTTCCCTGCATCGGGATTCTGGAAGTTTGAATACTGATGACGGGCATCCATATGTACTCCGTATAGAATAATTTCAAACTAAACAACCACCATAGAAAACACACACGTGTGTTGCCATGTGTGTATCCAGCTGGATCTGCCTCTTGAAAAGGAGGGGTCACACGAGGCACATGCTGCCATAATATTGCTACAACTGCATACAGTATACGTAATGCTAATTTAAAAAATCTGGGCTAATCACAGTAGGCTATAATTTCAAATAATATTTATGTAATTCTTTGTACTCTTAATATCAACCAGCTATTGGAGGCTATAGTCTTGTCACTAACAAAGTTTCTAGGCTTTAATGCTAAAAACACATCAGAACATTCTAAAGTATAAACATTGCTGTGAATACAAAAAGGGGCTAATATGGTACCATGAGAGGACAGCTTCACCATTCTCTCTTATAAATGTGTCTACATTCAGTGATCTATTAAGTGTCAGTGTAGAAACATGTAGAAAAATGTTCTACCTTTAAAGCACAACAAATTGAAAGCTGCAGCAGCTGTCCATTAAAACATGCAAAACTCATTCTCTGGTGCTGCCTGACTGGCTAAATGGAAGTGGGGAAAACTGTATTCCAGGGCACTGAACAAAGCAAAATTGAAAGAGACGCGACTGCTTTTTTAATTCCCCATCAATCTTTCTGACACAAACTCAGAGAATTGCACCTCAAACATCTCTGCAAACACCGATTTAACCATTGTAGAATAAAAACAGTGTATACATGCCTACAGGTTACCCAGTGTACATTTTCTATTCTTGATCTTTGCAATGTTGTCTTGAAGAACTCCATTTAGTTTTAAGAAAGTTTTATTTATTTATTAAGTGAAAAAAAAGGAACACTTGGATTTGGAATTGGAACAATTGTTGTACAAATATGGGTTCGGGATAGATTAATGCGCTGAGGGCAGCCTGAACTAATCAGTTTATATGTCACCACACATAGAATACATATAACAAGTAATATAGAAAATACTGACAGTCTTCAACCTCTCTTCAATGTCAAATTATTTCTATGTCCAATATCACGCCATAAAAAGTCCACTGGTATATCTTAATACACATATAAGAAATAAAGAGACCATATATGGTGTAATACCATCAAGTTATCTTCCCTGAAGGCAGAAGGGACTTGTGAGCAGTGGATGAACACCAGGTGGAACATCTACAACAGTATCCAGGGACGCCTGAGGTTTTGTATCATATGCTGTCTGTGTCTCCAAATCTTGTGGACATTAAACTTCGGTATATTCCTGATTTTCTCTACATGTTGAAAAGGGAAAGAGGACCGGTATTGGAGATCCATTTCTCCCTCCATCTTGAGCCATTGATGTCTACTTAATTTAAGTGGACAACAATATAGGGTATGGCTCCTACACTTATGAATTTGTTAGAATAGAGTGAGAACTTGACGGTATTATGCCATATATGGTCTCTTTTTTCTTATATGTCTATTGAGAGATACCAGCAGACTTTTTAAGGTGTGATATTGGACATAGAAATAATTTGACATCGAGTATTTTCTATTTTACTTGGAAAATCTTGACTATTCCAGAAAACATATTGGATAAAATACTGTATTTAAGGTCATTCTGAAATAAGATGTATGTGTAACAGAATGATAAGGCTTGGTACAAACTGGAACAACCAGCAATCGTTCTGACTTAAATGATCATTTCCCTTGAGCCCAGAACTAGCCAAATTGACACACTACAATCTTAATAATGACCGAATTATAGATCACATAATTTGGTTGCATGTGATATATCATTGCTCCTGTACACACTTTAATCTTCATGTCCCTCTTTTCTATAAAGCGGCATGAAGGTGATGGCAAATCGGTCTGACATGCCACTTGCTGTCCGATTTGCCCCACATGATAGGCAATAAAGTGCAACACATCAAACTTGATGTTGCACACAACCGCGAGAGCATGTTTTTTGAGTGCAGACACTGGAGCGATCTAGACTATATGTCTGTCCAATCTACCCAATCCAGATTAAAGGATGGCAGGGTCTACATAGACATTTGGTGGGGTTTTTTTTGGTGTGGGGGGGGGGTCCACATGCTCAGGTGTCGATATACACACAAAACTCCCTGAAAAAGTGGAGTCAACCTTTTTGCTTATGTTAGCAATTTGTTCAGGTCTACCTTTTGTCAATATTGAGTTTAGAAGTTTCAGTAAATTTACTAGTTGCTACTGTCATGATTGCACTAACACATACAGTAGATCTAAGATGTTAGCCCGGATCCCATATGTATTCAAGAGAAAAAATATGGGCTACAATTGAATTTTCCGTTGAAAAAAATAATATATGAAGCACATGTGTGCGATGAGTAACAATTAGCCTGATGTCTGAAGAATACTCATGTGGCCACCTAGGTACAGATACTCATATTGTATATGGCTCCACTACATGGGAGGGCTGTGGGTGAATTCCCATTGGCCAACAGTAATTGTGTGACCTCTACAGAGCAAATATAATGGACTGCTGTCAATGCGAGATCACAGGGCATTTACATCATGTGACTGAAGAGCTACAACAGGAAGTGCTATGGCACATTATAAATGTCAACAAAGTTAATAAACAAATTAAAACTGGAATCATACACAGTTTCTGCCTCCTGTATAAGTGTTTTTAACAGTAATTAAATTTGTGTGTATATACCAAACTAAACTGCAGCAGATGAGCCAATTAGATGGCGATATTGTTTAGGGAATACAATCTGTCCTACTACCTAAAGCACCCCACCTTTAAAAAAAGCTGGAGATATACCTGTGAAATGCATCAAGTGGTTGGAAACCTGAACCAGACCACTGAGCAGACAAAATATATGAGGTGGTGAAAACCAGTCCCATAAAAACAGTCTAACATTGGGTTTGCTTCAAGGACTGCCTATCCAGGGGATTTCCACTACTACATGAGTGACATCTACATATCTTGAACCCCTACAATTGTGAGTGGACAGATGTATCCCAAAAACCTATCACCCCTGTACATGTGTCTACTATCTGGAGATCATTATAGGAACAGGACATCTCCAAGCTGTTTAACGGCCATAATATATCATCACTATCCTTCTGGCCAGATTGAGGGGCTATATACAGATAGGATTTTTATTATAAATTGTATTTATTTGTACACAATGTATTAATGATATTCAATATTGTAGTTAACAAAAGTAACTAATTATTAATAATTAAAAAAATATATCATTATATTGTTCTCAAAGTTTTTCTTTTTTTTCTTTTCTGTAATTACCTTAAAGGGACTGAATAATCCCTGGTTAAAAAGCTACTAAAGCCCCGTACACTATTACTCAGCTCAGTGTCCTCTTTTCATTAGCGACCAGAGATGGTCGCTGATGAAATGGAACCTCAGCCGGCGGTGCCGCAGAGGTAATCAGCTAGTCGCAGGAGCGATTAGAATGGGGCAGAAAACGGGAGCGCGCACCCAGCGATTTATCGCCGGGGCACACTCCGATCACTTGCAATATGGTCGCCAGCGACCGTATTTCCAGCGATTTCAGCCCCTCACTCATTTAAGACATTTATTTGAAGGTGAAGCTGTTAATTTTATTTATAAAATGCATAGTGGATAAAATGTAAAGATTATGTTGCTATCTAGCCCCTGGGTTGATTTTACACACCATGTAAAACACCTTAAATAAACCAGAAAATCTTGAGTGAAATTTATTTAATTACGATTTCTAGACCAAGTTTCAGTCAGTAGGGGGGAGGGGGTTAAAAAATAAAAAATAAATGTAAAAAAGCTGAGCAAGGACATACTGCCAACCGATGCAATCATGTTATCTCTTGCTATCTATAAAGACAATTATTGCCATTTTAATTCATGCTTTTAAGATATGTCATGAGGTTTTTGATAATTGCCAAACCAATTTACTAATATGTAATCTTAAGAAAAATTCTGCCTATTGATGTTATCGAGAAACTTTTCCTGCAACACTGCATAATCCTAACACCCTCTAGTAGTCATTGAGTTTTATGGCTATTAAGAGTAATTAAAACTTTTAATTGCTGAATCCAGAAGCTTTAATCAGCATTAGAAAAACATAATTGAACAGAGTCACTGAATTCAGCATTTCTATTGTCTGTGCAATATCCCATGGAGATTCACATTCTGTTTCTGGTCTTCAGTTTTAGGGCGGAAAAAAGGACTTTATTTCCAAGTGCTATAAAAAGTGATTTTGTGATCAAGACAAATTAAGTGACACTTTCCTTTGGACTTATTCAAAATAAGATATATTCACATAACACGGGCAATTACTTATTGCGTATCTATTTGACTAAACTCTGTCCTTTTTGTAATGCAGATAGGACCTACCAAAAAAAAAAAAAAATGAACATTTCTGCAACAGCATTTGTATGGCTTATGGAGACTGCTGTGCATAATTCTCTGCAAAGTCTTGTAATACCACACTGAAAGCAGAAATAAATCTGGAAAGAGGTGATAACAGCTTCTGTTATGATTCTAGGTTCAAATTACCTGTATTAAATGTAGGGCAGTCTGGATGCCTTTTCCTTTGTCACCGTTATGACTGGCATAACTTGTGAAATCTGGTTGACAGTGATACCAGCACTTTCTCACACAGTTCCCTTCATTACTATTCATGTGATCTCAGATTTCCCTTACCTTTCTTCATTGCCGTGATGAGCAGGGTATTTTAGCCATGTGTATCATTCCAAATATTACAAAAAGAGGTCCTATAAAGGACGCAAAATGGATTTGAAACAATGTTGGGGTAATATAGTTACGGAAAGGTGGAGTATGAAAATGCATTAAGACTGGACTAATGGCAAATACTGTAAAGCGTTTTAAGGAAATCTATAATAGAAGAATGCACTTTTATGTTTTATAGATGTACAAGTAATGCTAGAAAAACATCATGATCGTACACAGTTAGAAACGGGATCACATGGCGACGTACTTCTGATGAATGCAGCCTACTTGTCATGTTTCTTGGGATTTGTGGGTTCGGGTCAGGGCCCATGGAACCAGCTTTTAATGTAGGAGAGGCCTTGATTAGAAAGCCCTTTGCTATTGGAGTATAACAGATGATGTTTTGCAACATTAATGTGTTTCATTGACAAACATTTGCAAAATGTCCTTGAAGAAGTATTAACATTAATAATAATAATCAGTTCAAATACAAAGAAAAAAACTAAAAACGTTATTTCCCAGAATATCCTTACTCAAGGTTTTCTCATCATACTAAACATTCTGGAACATATTAAAAGAATCTGTATATAATTTGTACAGTAATTCTGATTAGATAATGAAAAACACAACAACACTATACACTTTAAAAAGAACCAATGCAAATGAAAAAGCATGAAATCACAGCATAAACATTGTACTTGGTGTAAATAGTGCTTCTAGCAATAGCATGAGAATTCTGTAAGACAATGCTTAACTAACATTTATATAAATGAGAGCACTACAACAAATCAGCCAATTCTGGTAAACAGCATTAGCACAAATAAATCTTCTATTAATTACAGGTCTGAATAACAAGCTGCCATTCCATATCCTAACATTTATTTAACAAGATAGATCTATAATAGATCTAGCTGCACATTAAAAAGTATCCCTCATCTAGCATCTAGCAAAGCTGGCCATACACTTATGCAACTTCTCAAAGGGAACGGCCCGGGAACTTCCTGGGCAGCAGGATCGCATATAGTCTTTTTGTATGCGATATATTGTATGCGATCCCAGCAATTGACAGATCCTTAGTGCAGCACTTGCGACCAAGGGTGATCCGATCTGATGTGCAAGGGATCGGAACTGTGCATCGGATCGGATCTAAAACACATGCAATTTGCCGAATTTATGCATCGGAATTGGGTGAAATCTAGCAGAAATCAAAGTAGTGTATGGACAGTTTTAGGCCTACACCAGTGGTTCCCAAACTTTTTTGAATCACGGCACCCTAGATGAATATAATATGAATTGATCCTGGTCCACCAACCCAAGGCACCCCTGCAAGTGTCCTGAGGCACCCCAGGATGCCTAGGCGCACAGTTTGGGAACCACTGGCCTAGACAGTAAGATTTGCAAAACAACTTTGTATTGTAAATAACAAGAAAAAACTTCAATTTACTGAGACTAAATAATGAGCACATGCTGAATTGGGAAAGAGGAGCACAAAAACCAGATCTACGGAATACAGTACCCCTAAATATCTTGAGCTGGTTTAATGTGTAGTAGCAGTCATCATAAAAAGTCTGATCATAACCATTTACAGTATGGGTGGATTTGAGGTTAAGTAGCGTAAGTGGAAAGGTTAGGGATAGGCCGCAAGGAGGGGGTTAGGTACTAGCCACTTAGAAGGGGGCATTAACATTAGGCTGTGGGGCAGGGAGGTTAGGTTTAGGCAGCAGGGGATGGGGGTTAGGGCTAGGCACTAATGGGGGGGGTTAAAGTTAGGTTGCAGGGGGGGTCTAGCTGCAAGCAGGGAGTGTTATGGGTGTATGTGGAAAGGGATAGGGCACTTAAGGAGCTCCTGTGGGATGTTGTGTCAGTCTTTTGTCCACATGTATCCAGATAAAAAAAAAAAAAAAAAGATTCATCCTCATTTTACAATAATTTATCATTCTCTCTAAGGGCAGTATTCAATGAGGCCAATTCGCCATGTTTCATGGCGGAGTTGTGCTATTTTCACTTTGGAAGGTGATTTTTTTGCGTCAGTAAATGAATCACCCTATTCAACGTGCACTTTTCGCCGACGGTGAACAGTGAATGACGGACAATTCACCGTCTGATACTCTCCGCAACTCGCTGTGGTTTTTCAATGTGATTCGCCATGAG
Source organism: Crinia signifera (assembly GCF_055691185.1). Lineage (NCBI taxonomy): Eukaryota > Metazoa > Chordata > Amphibia > Anura > Myobatrachidae > Crinia > Crinia signifera. The sequence continues at coordinate 296,504,747 of NC_139217.1, forward strand.
TGTATTCAATGAGAAGATGGCGATTTGCCAGCGACCATATTCCCAGCGATTTCAGCCCTTATCGCCCCCGTGTGTACACAGCTTAAAGGCAGTTAGCAGAACCAATTGTTTAGTAATTAAAACCAATCTTTTAACAGCATTGCTTTGTACAGATGGTTTAACTGACCTAGCTCCTAAATCTCAGAACTTCACAAATTTGTGCAATGAGGACTTCCCAAGCATATGTGAGAAAATAAACACAAAACATAAACGAAAATAACAGGATTAAGAAACTTTTCCTGCAAATCTGTAGTGGCTTATTTCCATTATGAGGACTTATCTATGACACAAATTCACAAGTGAATTCACAAGCAGCTTCTGCTGTTTAAAATGTTATGTGCCATGCCTATATTCTATGTGCAACTGCAGATGTACAGTATCTGAATGTGAAATGCTACGTTAAAGTATTTTCCAGTAATATGATAAGACCCATACACACTGGCTGATTCCAAATGGGGTGCCGGCATCGGCAAGCGCATACACACTTGCTGATGCTAGCGAGGGGGGGCATGCTACAACCTTGATAACAATGTGCTCCCTCATCTGTACATGCACAGACGACGGGGCATGTCATTGGAGGCGTACACACTGTACTATATAACAAACAATATTGCTCAGAAGTGCCAAAATAAGTGATATCCCTCATTATATTGCCTAGTGTGTGTATGGGGCTAGCTATAAAGCTGCAGTCACAGCATGTTGAATATAATTTTAATCCGAAGAAAGGCCCTAATTCAGATATGATTGCAATAAAAATTTGTTCTCAAAATGGGCAAAACTATGTGCACTGCAGGTGGGGCAGATATAACAGGTATAGAGAGAGTTAGATTTGTGTGAGGTATTTTGTTTCTGTGTAGAGTAAATACTGACTGCATTATTTTCGCACTGCAATTTAGATTTAAGTTTCAACACACCCCACCCAAATTTAACTCTCTCTGCACGTTACATCTGCCCCACCTGCAGTACACATGGTTTTGCCCATTTTGAGAACAAATTTGTACTGCGATCAGATCTGAATAAGGGCCAAAATGCATGTGTATCCTATTTGCACTGCTTTGCAAATTAGATCCAATGTAATGAAAAAAGTAACACACTAATACACAGCACTACAGAGTCACACAGAAAACTTGAAGCACATGTAGGATAGAGTTATGTGGAAAAGTGTATAGCAGCAGTCATACATTTATTATTTAGCAACATTTAATTACAAACTGAATATTTTATAGTGCTTCACAATTGGCACAACTGTATTAACAAATCAGAATGGTTTATAATCAGATAAAAAATGAGCGGCAACGGCAGCTCTTAACTTGGTGGAGGAGGGGGGCTGCCGCAATGCAGGCCCCCCCCCCCCCCCCTCCCCTCGCTGCTTCTGGTCACGGTCCCCACCGCTGCCTTTCCCAGTCCCTGCCACGAGGAATGCGCATCTGCAGTAGCTACTTCAGTACTGTGCATGTGCTGGCTCCCAGCCTCTATGGGCTACTTTTGCAGTCCACAGAGGTGTATTCAGGGTCCTGGGTCCGGCGCGTGCACAGTACTGCCCTCAGTACTGCGCATGCACAGAACCTGGTTTTTATGGTCTGCCGCTCAGCAGCCCATATATAGGCACCCTGGAGGGAGGAAACACCTCCTCCCAATGGGTCTTGGGTGACTGTCAGGTCGGATTTCCAATAGGAAGTCACTGTCAGTCACTGTGAAGCCAGTGCTGTCTCACAGGCGGCCCCTGGCTTCACTTAGGCAGAGAATAGTAGTGGATTTTACCTGGAGTAAATGTCACCACTAATAAGAGGGCATTGTTTGCAGGCTTATAATTGATTGGAATATCAGAGTTGAATACATGAGGTTAAGCACTACAGTATTGCAATACTGTATATTAGGTATAGACAGAAATCAAGGGCAAAATGTATAAGCAGTGGTATATTATACAGTATTATAAGCATAGATTCCAACTGTCCCAAGTTTTATTGGACAATCCCATCAACAAAGACAGAGGGATCGAGAGGCCATGGTCACTATCTCATGGAGCACTGGGCATGCTCAAACAGTGATTAAAAAATGGACAGGGACTCAAGATAGGAACATGTCTTTGCAGTATACAATAAATGAAGGGATTGCATTAGCACTTTACCCTCAGAAGCCATGCACACTACTGACTGCTGACCACACATGTACATGTGCAAGTGGTGAATGCTCAGCGAGGGATCCGAGGATTCCATCTCCCAGGACATTTTGCAATGTAGCCCATCGGTTACACCGGCTAATGCCACAATGAGATGGTGTTACCTAGCTAATGCCATGTATAGATGGTGTTAGCTACCATAATCCGAGCTTGATAAATTTGTCAAAAATGACACCCCATAAAAAATGGTGACTTTTCTTGTACTTAAAAATCGGGGGATACCTATTATTTGTGGATGATAACTCACAGGTAATTTTGATAGGCCACAAAGTTAATTTCAGATTTTACTACTATAGTAAGGTTTACATAAAACATTAGACTATATGGGTGGTCACTTGGTGGAATTTTGCTTGCGATTAGATTGGGATCGAATGGCAAGTGAAATTCATTTGATTTGGACTATATAGTACAGATCTGTAATATATAGTCTTGACTGCACAGTCTATTTTTCTATTCAATTTCGATGCCGCGGGGCCACGTATTGGGATCGAATAGGCATCGCATGCGGCTGAAAACCGTTTGATGTCCATTTGATTTCGATTCGATTTGCTTATATAAGCAAAATGGAATAGAAAAATAGACCAAAAGGAACTGTGCCTTATTTTTCTTTAAATAAGAAGTGAACAGACTACACTACTGTATCTAAAGATAATTTAAAGGCCAGTGAGGGGAATGTGGCAATATTTCCACGCTTCCAGCCAGTACAGTCAGAAAAGTCTGAGTAACTAACTGTATTGTTAACAAGTCTAAAGCCTGGATCAGGTTTAGCTGACAGTAAATATGTGATAGATCAGAGCTTATCTAAGCACTACAAGCAGCACAAACTCATTACTTTTCTGGGATTAATACTTGTGGATGCACCATGGTAACTCTAATGATAAATGACATCAAGTTATCATTAAATTCAGATTGTAAATTTCAAAGTTTGGTATAGTCACGAGATAAATGAAAGATGATCACATCCCCTTCTATAGGCAGGACACGGTGTTGTTATCCAGTAGCTATTAGTGCATTCTACACCAGACATTAATTTTGAATGGAAACAAATTTTCCAAAATGTAATACAGACAGAAATAATCTCAAAACAGCACAAACCATATAAACATAATGCATTTATGCACCATCGGAAAGTGCATTATTTTCAATCAGTACAGTGCCCTCCATACTGTGAGCAACTATATGGGATCAAATGAGTTATGCTGGCCACACACCAGACCAACTTTCCCCCAACCATCCAACTAGTTGCTTGGATGGAATAAAAATATGGTACTGTATGGGAGCAAAGGACAATCAGAAATGTGCTCACAAAGACAGGAAAATCGACAAAAACATTCAGTAAAATTGTTTAAGTCAAACAGGTTCAACTACAGTACCGTGTCTGAGGGACAGTTTTCGTCCTTTTCCAGATTGTGGGAGCAAATTTCTGAAGTAAATATTACATTTGCTCCCAATCCAGTACCAGATTTTTATTCCATCCAAGCAACTAGTTGGATGGTTGGAGGAAAGTTGGTCTGATGTGTGAGGGGCAGATGTATGAGCAGTGATAAGGGAGAAGTTAATCAAGGCAACCAATCAGCAGCTCTGTATAATTGTATAGTATGCAAACTATAAATGTTACAACAGTGCTGATTGGTTGCCATGGGCAACTTCTCCACTGGCTCATTTCTACCTTATCACTGCTTCATACATCTAGTCCTTAAATCATTACATTTTAATAAGAGGCCCATAGCCTGGACTGTGTAACCATGTGATATGAAATGGATTTCAAACAATAGGTAACTTGAAAAAGCACCTGAGCAGAAACACATATGCTCATATTTAGTTCAACAAGATAGGAAATAAATAAAGATTGTGGGGTGCACAATCAGCAGCTGCTGGCACAGGGTTGTCAGGCCCTAGTTAGTAACAAGAGTAAAAAGTAAAAAGATGTGCCAGCGCTGGCTGTACCACTGATTAGACAAGACGGTTCTCAAAAATATTATCCAAATTTATTAATTATAAAAAATAATAATAAAAATATGATGAATCGTTAGACATAAAAAGTAAATGTGCACAATTAAAATAATATAGAGATGGAGCCAGCCTTATCCTTGCAGTGGATGGCGTTTCTACCACCATCCACGCCGGAGGCTGGCTCCTGCCAGGGGGCGCGTTTGCACGAGACGCCCGCATGCCCTGTGGTAACGGAGCTTGGCGGGGGTCTCCAATGCCTCCCCCGCCGTCTCCACCGGTCCCTCTTGCCGCCCGACCCCCCCGAACTGGGCAGCGTCTCCCCGAAGCGGAGATGGGCAGGGAGACGCTGCCCAGCCGCCGCGATACGGGGATGCCCGTGAGACGCACGCGCATCCCAGTCTCTCTTGCCGGTGCTCGCCAGAGCAAGGGGTCTGGCGAGCGCAAGCCAAAGACGAGCCCTGCTCCATCTGTATCCATAGGTGAATCTAAAATTATGGTAATGGGTGGTCCCAGATCCAGACATAATAGCAGGGGGACCTTTGCTCGGCATAGCTGCACGGCAAAAAGGGGGCGTGGCCTCATGGGAAGGAGGCGTGGCATCACAAAAAGGGGTGCGGTATTACACTTTAGACCATACACAGTAATGCCCATTACACATTTTAGCAAACTCCGTAATACCCATTACACATAAAGCCACACGCCGTAATGCCAATTACACATAAGGCCACACACCATAATGCCCATTACACATTGTGCCACACATCATGATGCCCATTACATACTATATAACAAACCGTAATGCCCATTACATATTTGCCACATAAGTGCTGCTTACTTACGTGCTCATTGCTAGGGGGTTCTTGCTTGATGGCACCATAGTACCCATTACACATGATGCCACACACCATAGTACCCATTACACATGATGCCGCACACCATAGTACCCATTACACATGATGCCGTGCACCATAGTACCCATTACACATGATGCTGCACACATAATGTCCCTTACAAATGATGCTGCACACACAATGCCGCTTACACATGATGCTGCACACCGTATTGCCCCTTACACATTAAGCCACACATTATGCGTAATGCCCCCACATATCGCAACTTGTAGCGTCCCTTAAGCAATGCCCCCCAAAATGCCACTTACTGTAAATTTTTATATAAGTCTTCGCTGCTGCTGTAGGGAGAGATGGAGAGCGGTGCAGCTGCTTCTATGGGGAGAGGAGCAGAGTGCAGCGCAGAGCACGCTCCCACTCCCCTCCTGGTGTCCCCTCTAGCCGAGTGGACATTTGAAATATTGTGCGCGCTGTTGTTGTGCATCATGTCGGGGGAGCACACCAGGCTCCCGACCACATGATTAAAGGAGGGGCGGGCTGAGGTGAAAGCAGGGAGAACAATTGGAGAGGAAGCTGCAGGGGTGACAGTTATTGACAGCCGGGCAGAGAGCTGCCCGGCTGTATTCAGAGCACTGTAGGTCATGGCTGTTTGAAATAATACCCCTTTCACAACAGAAAATGCAGAGATTTACCCGAGAATATGGTCCCAGGATCATGCAGGGACATTCCCAGGCTGACCCCTTATACACCAGCCTAGTCCCTGCATTTTCTGGTGTGAGGGGGAGAGACAACCACTCCTCTCCCCCTACCCCCCTTTAACCAACCAGCTATATCTTCGGAACCAACTAACCCATTTACATGAGACCAGTATCATATTGAAGAACTTTTGAGTTGGCTTCGAATGATTTTGGTCCCGTGAAACTGAGCTGTTTGGTTCCAGAGAAATCTGCCCTCAAAGAGCATTAACAGTCATGAAATTACATTTAAGAAATGAAAAAAAAAACGGTTTCATCTCAATATCCCTGGATCCAATTAATCCATATGGATCCAGCCTGGTATCAGATAGAAGGCCCAGCGATTTGGGTTCGACTGAGATCAAACTCGAGCTTCAGTGATGCCGAAGGGGGAACTGGCAGCCTTTGAACTGGGTGGGGGTCGGAATTAGCGGGTTCCATGTTATCTTATAGGGAATACATGCCAGATTTGCCTGGCAGTATCTCTGGTTCCCAGGCGGCTAGAGACACGGGGCTGGGCTCGTTGCAAAGCCCCATCCCTCAGCTACAAAATGGGCTAATGGGTGGTCCTGTGCACCCCCAGACCACCCCCTAGATTCGCCTATGTCTGTATCACAGGGATATTTTGGCGTGATGTCATTTCTAGAATTTCCCATAAGAAAACTGACAAAATGAGTTCATACAGGTTGAGTATCCCGTATCCGAATAATTCCGAAAACCATACATTCCAGAGAGTGGACATTTTTTATTTTGTTTTGCTAAAGACTCACTGGGGACATTTGTAACAGCACTACTGAGGACATGATATGTAACTGCCACTATATATATATGTACAAGAAAATGATTGCTTGGCATTCAAATTCAATATCTGAGATAGTACACAAATTTTGTTTCATGTTTTAAAAACCTTGTTTTTTGAACAAATAAAATATATTTGTGTGCATTTCATGTGTTTGATGTGTTTATACAGCATAAATGCAAGATACTTTAAAATACATCAATGAAATATTAAAATATTCCGAAATACGGAATAATCTGTTATCCAAAATTCTCCTGGTCCCGAGCATTTTGGATACGGGATACTCAACCTGTATTACCATGAGTTCAATACTTACCGAATCCTGGTAAGTATTTATATCCAGGATCAAGTGACTCAGTAGTCCTAAATGACCCTATAATTTCAAGGGCTCAGGCTTCCCAGGGAAATTATAGGGCAATTTAGGACTGAGTCACTTGATCCTGGATATAAATACTTACCAGAAGGATTCGGATGGTAATATGAACTCATTTCATCAGCTTTCTTATCGGAAATTCTATCACACCAAAATATCCCTGTGATATATTATTTTAATTATGCACATTGACATTATTTTTTTGGTACTTATGTAGTAACTGGGCTGCCGATTTTGAAATCGGGTCCATCGCATCGCATCGCACCCGACCATATCGCATGCGATGCGATGCGATGCGATGGACCCGAAGCGTGGCGAGCGTAGCGAGCCCCGCGAGGGGACACAGAATACCATCCCCTCGCGGGGCTCGCTTCGCTCGCCACGCTTCGGGCTCGGTGGCTCGCTACGCTCGCCACAGGTTTATATCCAACTCCATGCCCACTTGGATAGTAGGGGTATGAAAAGGACCCCTTTTTCCCATTGAATTCCATGTTAAAATGGACTCAGTCCATTTTAACATTGAATCCTATGGAAAAATCGGGTCATCGCATCGCATCGCATCGCATCGTATGCGATGCGATGCGATATCGTATCGCATCGCATCTGATTGTATGCCTTAACTTAAGGCATACAATCAAAAAATCGGCAGCCCAGATACTACATAAGTACCATTTTTTATAATTAATACATTTGTATAATATTTTTTGAGAACAGTCTTGTCTAATCATTGGTACAGCCAGCGCTAGCACATCTTTTTATTTTTTACTCATATTTAGTTCAGACTGGCCATCGGCAAATATGTCTTGCAAGCCCAAACTCTATATCATTGTAACGAATGATCATTGCAAATAAATAAAACATACTGTAGGCGGTCTTCTGGGAAAAAAAAAAGAATCTTCTATCAGATGGAAAATGTAGTTCCTTCCAGGCACTTACAACCTACCAGACCATTAGCTGCTAAAGCAAATTACCAGGTGAGTACACTGATATGCATCATTCATATTAGATTTTACAGCATTACTTTTCCTACGCGTTTCCTCGATCAATGGCTCAAAACAGATCGCACTGAAGCAGCCAGTGTGGTATAGTTTCTTCAGCAATTTCAATTCTCCTACCGTATGACATGTTTATTGAGAAAGAAAACAAAAGTCTAATTTTTTCCTTAAACTTGCAGTGAGGCATCTCCCTGAAATGTGTTTTGTGCTCCCAACAGCCCTTTTTACTACTAACTGCTTAACACATGGCCCATTGAATTTGTAGCTTCTTGGCCATAAAGTCAGTGAGGATGCCTTGGTTAATTGCACAGTATTAGGCCTCCCAAAAACATTAGCAAACTACTAAACTTGCAAAGGCAGTTATTAACTGAACATGTTTATACCAAAAAGCAAATATTTATGGAATTATTAGAATTCATCAGTATATACAAAAAAGTTGTAGTATTTATACACTAAAATAATTAAAGAAACAACATTCATTAAAATAGAGGATTATAACTTTGCCTTAAATTCATCATAAAAATAATTTGTATTAACGGAGTTTAGAATAACCAAGAATGTATACAACAGTGGTTGTTAGCACATAGAGTGGCCAATCCTGGGATCGGGATGATCCCGTGATTTGGCCCCAAAAATTTCCGGGGTTTCAATCCCGGGTTTAGACTGCGCATGCGCAGTCTAATGCCGGGCAACGTCTGAACACCCGCTCAGACGCTGCCCAGCTGTTCCCGACCTGGTGTGTGGCCTGTGCAGCGTGATTCGGTCATAGGTCACACTGCGCAGGCCACAGCGTGACATCACTAGCACCCGGAATTCACTCACCAGCGGGCCTATCCCAGCCTCACGTGTCATTTTGTTTGTGCAGACGGGTGTACTTTGCTCTGTTTGGCCTTTATCCTTGTGTTGTGCTTTTGGCATTGTTTCTTTGCCCTGTGTTTTTATTTAATTTATTTTATAATTGTTAGCGTGTTTAAAAGCCTGTTTGGGGGTTAGGTGAGGAAGAAGAGAGGAAGCATGGGAAATTACTAGGAGCATTCCAAAATGATTTCTTATTGGTTACCATTAAAATAACTTATTAAACTCCAAATAAATTAATATAGAAGTACAGCGTTATGGCACTTGCAATAAATACATTAGAGTACATTTTTTTTTTTATTTATAAGCCATAAAAAAAACAAAAAAATAACAAGATAACCCTACAGTTCACCTAAAAAAGATGCCGAGGGAAAAATGGAGAACATCTCTAAAAAAAGAAACTAGCAGGACTCGCAATTTGTGCATTGAATACACTTTTTGAGAGAGACGCTAAAATCCCCATTGAACAGACATTGCGAACACCGGGGAGAAGTGCAGGGTGAACTGAGTTCACTTCGCAAAATATTTTTGAAGAAGCAACAGAGTTGAATACAGGGAAGCACAAAATATGAGAGAAAACTTCACTACTCTCAAAAAAACATGCACACTTACCGTTATTTACGGCGACATAGGAGCATTGAATACATGCCATTGTGTAACAGGGAAAGTTGGTGGGGCAATTATTGTCCTGCCACAGTCACAAACTACATGTGCTGAGTTCTTTCAATCTGTACTTTCTGTATGATGCACTACTAACAGCAATCACATAGACGCGGCCTATATTGACTCTAGAATGCTCTCAGTATTGTATAGCAATCACTAAGATGAGTATTGTAAATGCTGGCAACAACCCCTGAACTCGCCCCCCTCCCCAGCTCCTTCTAGTGCCAAACTCTGACATTTTGGATATGCGTGTGTGTGTGTGTGTGTAAAAAAAAGGAGAAACACAAAATGAGTAAAGGAAAAAGGCTCACATACATGTAAGGTTATAACTGAACAGCTTGCCAGCATAAAATGGCATCCGGAGAATCTACGAAAAGAGCGAGAGGAGACCAGGGCTGGCCTTACACATGCTGTTGGTATGTCCTGTAACCAGAAGCGTCTGTGCGTCAATATATAGAGATGGCTAACTACTCCTCCCCTCTATGAGGTGATGTGCCGACACTGACCACTAGAGGCCACTCCACTGACCAAATTACTTCTTTGTATGCTAAAAGTAAGCAATGTTTGCAGGGACACTGATCCGTTTCTAACTTGCTGGCTATGGAGAGGGAAAGCTGTGAAGATAGAGATTGAAGGAAGGAGCAGATAAGGACTTCATTGCACATGGTGATTGAGGCATTAGCTGCTAAGTTTGATCAACTTGGAATGTAGCAATTTTAACACCTGTACTTTATAATCAAACACAATAAATACAGCTTAAACTTCTAAATATATAATTTATCAAGTGCCGTCTTTAGTAGCATATCCTCTGGAAAATGATTGTGGGAAAGAGAAAAAGTAAATCTAAAATGCAAATATAACAAGTTTATTATAGACTGTATTTTGTACATTACTGCACATGTTAAATGTAGTTTTAAGTTCTATCACTGTTTTAATATTTTATTGCAAATTAATTTTGTACTGTACCTGTGGTCCCATATACCTGAAGATGCACACAGTTTGGAATGAGACTTTAAAAAGTAAAGCACTTGAGGAACTAGAATTTCAGAGTCCTATACAAAAAAGAAACTGCAAAAGAACGCACTGCTGTCAAGAGTTATTACTGAGCATCAGTCTACGTTACATCAAATGTATTTAAGCTTAAGAGACACATTGACTCACTTACTGTCTAAGCGCTTATCTTATTGCACCAGTTTACTCTCCCTCAATCTCTTTGGCACATTATCCACCATTACCATGCCGACTTTGCTACACACAGCATACATAATAATGATTTAAAGTAGCCTGCCTTAATAGTAGAGGCTACATTCCATTGGCTTGGGTACATCAATATTCACTACCAGAAACTACAGTCTATAGCCAGTTGAAGGCATTATTTTACTAGAACCTGGGGCTTACAGAAATTCTGCTTAGACCCTTTATTGGTGTATGGAAAAGGGAACATAGCAGAGGTTGACAGGATCGACTGTATTCCAAAGCATACTGGATAAGTGTCTAGGTCCATTAATTGGAATGGTTGTTGAATTCTAAGTAATCAAATCCAAAAAATAAAAATAAATGCCCATTCAGGAGAAATGTTTCTTTTCTTCAGTTCATTTTCTAGGATTTAATAGATAAACGATAGATAGAATCAAATCGGTTGCAAGAGAATGGGCAACATCACCTCTTTTCATTTTAGAAGAGTTAGTAAATTTGCCCCTTAATATATAAGCATATAACAATGCAGCCAAGCAAAGGCCAACATTGTAAAATATCAGTGGTAAAAGAGGCCCATGTTCACCACGTCACCACCACTACCAACTTTTGCTTTAGTCTGCATTGATGACTTGATTCCTTGCAGAAAAATAAATGCTAACACAGGCAGATTTATTAAGCTCGGTGAAGTCATAAAGTGTCTGTTTTTTATCACCGGCCAATCAGCTCCTAACTGTGAAGTTACAGGCTTGGTTTGAAAAATGACAGGTAGGAGCTGATTGGCCGGTGATAAAAACCAGACATGTTATCACTTCACTGAGCTTAATAAATCTATCCCACAGTTACTAATAATCCACAAGTCAAGTCAGTGGCATAAGTTCGTCCCACTTGCCCAGAGACAAGATAAATATTCTTGCCCCAACACACACACACAGCATCTTATAGACATACAGATGTAGAGTCCCTTGTCCTTGCTCGGCACCCGCCAGAATGCCCCAAATGGGGAGCACCGGCAGACAGGGACGCCATTAAACTGGGACACGTGTGCTGGGCGCAGGGACCCTGCCCTTCTCTGCTTCAGGGAGATGGGCAGGGTTACGGCGGGGTGCAGGGAGGTGGGGGGAACCCTCAGAACAGGGCGGTGGGGACCCGGGGGGAAGCTCCATCACCACAGGGCGCGCAAGCATCTCGTGTGTGCACGCCACCTGGCGGGAGCTGGCGGCTGACAATATTTTCACCAGCCCCTGCAATGATGAGCCCAGCTCCATCTGTATGTATGTATGTATGTATGTTATGTATATTATGTTTAAAATAATGAGTGTGTGTGATGTTTATGGTCATGTTAGGAGAGTCAGCCACAGAAGCGATATCGACAGCATTCAATGAACTGATTCAAACTTGCAGGGGAGAAGAGGTGCCCCCTTGGGAGCAGGAGTCCGGTGGCAGATGACTCCATTGCCTCCCAGTGTTACACCTCTGAGTCAAGTAAGGAATAAATTATGTACCTTAGTAAATATATTTGCCTTGCTGTGTAGTGTATGCTTAAGGCAGGGCTCGACAAAACACGGGGGCCAGGTCGCCATGGCGACCAGATTCTGCTTCCTGGCGACCAGATTTGCCAGGAAGCAGAACCCCCGGGCAGATGGTGGCTTGAATTATGGACAGCAGCGGGTTATAATTAGCGTTCCCGCTTGCTTTCTTTTGCGGGGCGCTGCGCCCTGACCGTAGGTCAGGACGGAGCAGCCTCTCAGCGCGGCGGGATGTGGCTGGAAGAGCTGACATGCTGCTAAACTCAGAGCAGCGTGTAAGCGCTTCCAGCTACGCCCCGCCCCCACGCCATGCTGACAGGCTCACCTTCTCTGGTGTGAGCGGCTGTCAGCTGTAAACACTGACACGCTGCAGCTCTCCATGTACCTGCTCTCCCCGCCTCCTCTCCCACTCAGCGCAGCGGCGTGTCAGCGCTGTGATCAGCTCAGCAGGGACGGACTGGCATGTGCTTTAACTGGCCGCAGAGAGACCCAGCCAAACAGGTTGCAGGGGCAGCACAGCTGAGCCTGGCTGTAGGGACTCGGGAGGTATATTCTGTATTTTTAATGTGCCGCCAATTGGAGCGCGGGTGCCTGACGCCGGGGTCAGTGATTGGCTGCCTGGCTCACGAGCTGGCGCCAGATTTCAAATGTCTGCTGGGGTCACCCAGTGTGGTGGGAGAAGAGCGAACTCGACTTCTCCCCCCCAATAAGTAAGGAGGCAGCAAAAGAAGAGGCCAGGCAGCGTTGGTGAGTATTACTGCTGCTGGGGGGTATTATACTGTATGTGTCTTACTGCTGGCATCAGGGCACTACTGGGGGCATCTTGTGAAGGGCACTACTGGGGGCATCAGGGCACTACTGGGGGCATCTTGTGCAGGGCACTGCTGGTGGCATCAGGGCACTACTGGGGGCATCTTGTGCAGGGCACTACTGGTGGCATCTTGTCGCGCTGCAGATCTTCTCTGATACAGCGGCAGCCGGGAGAGTTGTGCACCAGTCTGGTGGCTGCCACTGGGCTGGCTGTTAAATTGAACCGTATAACCCACCGCGGGGCCATCTGCTTATGTGTCTGCTAAATGGGGCACCCGAGGCTGCCGTAAGTGCTCCTGAAAGGATAACCAGCCACGGAACCCGCTGCTTACGCCCCATTACCCCCTCTGTAATTTTTTTTTTCTCAATCTGCCCCTGCCTGGCATCAAGTCAGAAACCCATAGCAATGAACATGTAGGTAAGCAGCACTTATGTGGCATAATATGTACTGAGCATTATGGCGTGTGGTATTATATGGAATGGTCATAACAGTGTGTGGCATAATTTGTAATGGGCATTACTGTGTTTGGTTTACCCTGTACTGGGCATTACGGTGTGTGGTATATGTAATGGGCATTATTGTGTGTGGCATAGTATGCAATAGGTTTTATGGTGTGTGGCATAATGTGTAAAGGGCATTGTGGTGTAATATGTAATGGGTATGTGACATGTAATAGGCATTATGGTGTTACTTTTTGGCGCACACTGTCACTATTTTGTTTCTGGCTCCTACACTTTCATTCTGGCTCCTAGATTTTTTACAAATTTGTCAAGCCCTGGCTTAAGGGGAAGGTGACATTTGCACTTCGCTACTTTATAAGCCTTTAGTAGCACCACTTACGTAAATTATGATAAAATGAAGAAAATAATATACTTAGTTGGAAGTTTACCAAGATGGGAGTTCTATTTCACATAATATGTTGCTATAGAAAACCAATCAGATACTATCTATTAGCATCTAGAAGGTGCTAAATAAGTAGATTCTGATTGGTTGCCCATAGCAACATCCCATGTGAAATAGAACTTCCATCTTAGTAAATAGTCTATGATCTAATCAAATTGCCTTGCCTGCACAGTCTATCTATGCTAGGAGACACTGACTAGAGCCCCGTACACACGGGGGGAGATATATTGCCCAGGAATATATTGCTAGCAATATATTCCTGAGCAATATATTGCCCAGTGTCTCCTTTGTATCAGCGACCAGAGATGGTCGCTGATGAAAAGGAACCTCTGCCGGGGGAGCTGCAGAGGTAATTAGCTGGTCGCAGGAGCAAGCTCCTGCGACCAGCGATTACAATGGGGCAGAAAACGGGAGCGCGCACCCGGCGATTTATCGCTAGTGCGCACTCCAATCATTGGCAATATGGTCGCCTGCGACCATATTCCCAGCGATTATAGCCCCTATCGCCCCCGTGTGTATACAGCATTAGCATTGGTATCTAAGCAGAAGAAATACTGAGATTTTGGCTAACAATCTAAGGAATTTTTTACTATCTAGTATCTAACCCTGTGTACACCCCTTAACTCCAACCTAGACTATAATTAGATCTGATGGTACAGCCAAGGAACCTAGAACAATGGGCCTACCCATTACCAGGACTAGTAAAGTAAATGTGCATCTTTTACAGTGTGTGACACGAGTTGCCGGCTGTGTGTCATCACAGTTATCATTATTCTTCAACGTCCAGGAAAAAAGTCATAATGCAGATTTGAGGTGACAGATGTGATGACTGGGTTAAGCATTGTTAGAGGGTGGGTGTTTTGAAAAAACTCTGCATAGACTCTTAATACCTAGAGGAATGGGCAGTCCTTCAGTCATGGTTCCCCTCTGGTTCCTCCACAGGGAGTTTTTCCTCTCCTTTGTGCTGATGGATGCTTCTTCATGAGTCATGATGCTTCTGCCATCTTCTTCCTCTTATAGAGCAAGTTTGTAAGAATTATGAACCAAATCTTCTTCCAGAGTTTCCAATTTTTTAATGCTTGGTAAAAATAATATATACATTTTGCTTAAAATACATATACATTCTGCTGCCTCTTCAGAAGGTAAAGAGGCAGCAGTGAGTCCTGGTGAGGTAAATAAGAGTAGCAGAGTTGGTAATGGAAAGTAACATGGTGGTCAGGAGGCTGTAAGGTTGAAGTCTCTTCAATATCAGATCCCTTTTTCCAACTGTTTGAAAGCCTGTTGATCAGCGAAAATGGCTGCAGCTTGTCGTAATTGGACGTGGGAGCAGGTGAGTGTGTGTAAACTGGAGCCACTGTAGGAGTGTGGGCACTGTGGTACTTAGGGCCTTATTCTAGTTCACTCTTTCTGACAAAATCCTTCTTAGATGGACAAAACCGTGTGCACTGCAGGGGGGCAGATGTAAAATGTGCAGAGAGAATTAGATTTGGGAGAGTTATTTTGTTTCTGTGCAGGGTAAATACTAGCTGCTTTATTTTTACACTGCAATATAGATCTTACTTTGAAGTAAAACCCCACCCAAATCTAATTCTCTCTGCACAAGTAACATCTGCCCCACCTGCAGTGCACATGCTTTTGTCCATCTAAGAAGGAATTTGTCAGAAAGAGTGAACTAGAATAACCCCCTTAGGCACTAAGGGAGAATTAAAGTTAGGGGTTACGAATACATACCCTCCAACTGTACCGATTTTGCCACTTTGTACCGAATGTACCGTTTTTTTTTTTTTTGTAACTCACTGTGAAAAATCATTCCTCCTCCGCTCCTGAGTCCTGGCTGTCAGAGAGAGTTCCTGTGCTTGCTGCTGCCCTGCGCCGGCTCTCCCCTCCCAGGTTCCGTTCCCATGCGCAGACTGAGGGCGCGAATGAGGTCATGTGAGGCCAGACTAACAGGGTGCGCCGTGCGGTGGCCAGCTGGGGCACACATGAGGTTGTATCTCTCAGGACTCGGACCCCCGCTGCCTGCAACACAGCCTGATCCTCCACTGTCTCATGAGTTTGCAGCAAGTAGGTGTAGGCGCTACAGTCTAAATGATAACACTAGCTGCGCTCTGTGCCATCGTGTTCCACCTGTTTTGTGCAGGGTCTGACATGATGGTAAGTGGGCTGCATCTGCCCCTAAATCGCTCCGGCTGTGTCTTTTATATCCAGCATTGTGTCGCGACCACCAGTGGAAGTGTCCCCCGCAGCCTCCTGAGCGGTGAGTGTGCAGGCTCTGTGTTCTGGCCATGGGGGATCACCGCGGTTTATATCTTCTGTGTGCCTGGCTCCCTCCTGTAACATTTGGTGGTGGGCTGTTATACTGCTTTGAGGTCTGGGGCTGTAGGTAGATGGGACTCAGCCATTGTAGATATCTCCTCCCCCCCCCCCCCCCCTTGTATATACATGCCAGATAATAATAATATATATTATAATGCTCACGATCGGAAAGAGATGACCACGCCCATTTCCACGTGGCCACGCCCCCTTTGCATTTAGCCACGCCCCTTTCCGGGGGTGTACCGATTTCTGCCCTTCAAATGTTGGAGGGTATGCGAATAATCATTCACCAATGGAAGCGCCACTAAATCTGCTGGAAGTCTTCACCCCATAACTGGTTTCCCCTGAATACACCATTGAAGCCAGCAGACCTTCCCAGGATTCCCCCCACCTTCTCTCTCCTTCCCCTTTGCTTTGTACACTTTTCATTCTTTTCCCCAATGGAGTTTATTTGTTCCCTTACCATGGTGTAACTTTTCTTGGTACTTGTTTCCTAGCACGGCCACACCGATTTACATCGGGGTGGTCGTGTCGGAAAAATCGGGTCGATCGCATCGCATGCGATTTGGTCGCATGCGATGCGATCGACGCGACCGACCGATTTTTGACCCGTTTTTTTTTTTTGATGAAATGTAAATCGGGTCCCTGGGACCCGATTTTACATTGGATTCAGTGTAAAAATATTCCCAACCCCCCCCCAAATTTAATGGCGTACACCCCACCCCACGATAGACGCCAACCCGAAGCGTGGCGAGCGCAGCGAGCCCGCGAGGGGCGGCGGTGCGCGTCCTCCGACCTTTTCATTCCCCTACTATCCACGTCGGCGTGGAGTTGAGAATAGAATAGTGTGGCGAGCGCAGCGAGCCACCGAGCCCGAAGCGTGGCGAGCCCCGCGAGGGGACGCGGATACCTTCACAGGTAAACGCGTCCCTTCGCGGACTTCGCAGGTGTCCGCGTCGCCATGGACACCTGTGAAGCCCGCGAAGGGACGCGTATAACTGTGAAGGTATCCGCGTCCCCTCGCGGGGCTCGCTGCGCTCGCCACGCTTCGGGCTCGGTGGCTCGCTGCGCTCGCCACACTATTCTATTCTCAACTCCACGCCGACGTGGATAGTAGGGGAATGAAAAGGTCGGAGGACGCGCACCGCCGCCCCTCGCGGGCTCGCTGCGCTCGCCACGCTTCGGGTTGGCGTCTATCGTGGGGTGACGACGGGGACATCTATAATGTGAAATGGGTCATATTGGCCCATTTCACATTTTTTTTCACTATTTCAATGTAAAAAAATATTTTTACATTGAACACGATGGAAAAATCGGGGGCATCGCGTCGTGACCATTGTTAATGGTCACGACCGACGCGATGCCCCCGATATTTTACCTTTCCCGACAAGATTTCAATGTTAAAATATTTTTTAACATTGAAGCCTATGGGGAAATCGCGGGCATCGCGTCGGTCGCGTCGGGACCATTGTTAATGGTCCCGACCGACGCGATGCCCCCGATATTTTATCCTAGCCGGCCAAATGGACCTGATTTCAAAGGAAATCGGGTCCATCGGGGTAATCGTGTACCTTAACTTAAGGTACACGATTACTCCAGATTGTGGCCGTGCTAGGAAACAAGTACCCTTTTCTTATATAATAATTATAAAATTGATAGTTGAACAACAAACTAAAAGTAAACAGTTATTAAGTTCAATGTGTTATTTGCATTTCAATGTATTCAATATGTTATTGCTCTTTGATATAATGTCTCTTGTCAACTTACTTCATGTATACAGTAATAAAGGGCTTATACTGCTCCTCACCTCTACAGGGGGGGGGGGGGGGGAGTGTTTTGTGTACCGAGGGTCAATAGCTGGCCCCCAATGGAGCAATTCAAGTGCTGCCCTGTTTGGCTGTGCACAGCCACCTATGCTGACATTACTGCTGTTGTTTTGTCATTTTGACCGGCTAGGAACTAGTACTAAATAAAGAGATCTGACTATCTTTAAGAACATATAATGAATAACATTGGTCACATGCAACCATATTGTGATACATGAAAAGTTAATTTATTAAAATAAAAATACATATTAAGCAAAACAAACATATATTCCTTTCCTTTGGATTTTATAACAAAAACAGATAAATGCTGTTCCAGCTGGTATACTTTTGTGAATTTCTGTGGGTCGGAAAAGTCATAATAAGCATAAATATATGCTTTTGAAGTAAAAAATTCATAACTTCATATTCCCACTTTAATAAACACATTTGCTGGCCTCTAACAAAAACATTTCATATGACCTAACCACATTGGTTTGTGTTTCCAAATAATTTATTTCTATCCAAGTCAACCACCACCGCAGACAGATAACTGTGGTAACATGCCTTTTTTCTCCACAGATCAAGAAACCTAAAACCTGCTCTAATTAAGTATACATACACACTGGCATTTGCATTACAATAACTGCATGTTACAATTCAAGTCACATAAAATCTGCATTAGGTTAAGGTGTGTTTACAAATGTGTTCAATATGCATCCTGTAAACACGCGGCAGTGACACATAACAAGTTATGCTATCCAAGCTAAATGTATGTGGAAACACGTACAAAACAGATTCTTACTGGCATCTTTCTACACTGATAATGCACCCATATTGTGGCAAATGTAATTTTTCAACTGTGTTGACACACTGAAAATGAACAAAAGGGCTCTTAAAACAAAAACAAAACTCTACAGCACAATGCTGAATGCACTTTAAAACAAATGCAGTTGCTTTACATGCGCTTAATTTGCTCAACACTTAAGGCCCCCATACACTAGGGCGACTTGTCCTAAGGACAAGTCAGCCCCGTTTCCCCCTGAGCTTCCCCGGCAGCTCCCCGGGGGAGCTTGATAAGATTTAGCACTTGATTTGCCATTTTTTACATGTGATAAATCGGATGAGAATTATCACATGTAAAAATACGGGGAGCTGCAGGAGAGCTAATGGTCCGTGGGAGCAGGGACCGGTCCGAAGGGGGGGGGGGGGGGGCGCAGGAGCAGGCTGGGAGTGGGAACCGGTCAGGGGGAGCAGCACGAGATGTAACAGCAGGCAGGGAGCGGGGACCGCAGCGCAGATGCAGAGACCGGGGGCGTGGCGGGAGAATAGAAACAAATCCTATTCAAAAGACTGAGTGGCCACTGATTGGCTGGGAACTCAGCCAATCAGCAGCCACCCAGTCTTTTGAATAAGATGGTTTATATTCTCCCGCAGGAGCAGCGGGAGAATAGAAACCATCGGTCCCCGCTCCCTGCCTGCCGCTACATCTCGTGCCACTCCCCCGGACCGGTCCCCGTTCCCAGCCTGCTCCTGCCGCTCCCCCAGATGGCTGCACATGATTTATCTTATGTGCAGACCGTCTGACATCCGGATCTGATCCGATGCGCACGGGACCGTGCATCGGATCATATCAGATGTCATACACTACATAATTTGGCCAATTTCATCTGATTTCTCGGCCCAATCCTCCAGAATCGGGTGAAATTGGGGCCAAATTACGTAGTGTATGGGGGCCTTAACACAAGTTTGTAACCCTAGTGTGTATGTAACCTAATATAACTTTTTGTTAAAAGCAAACCTACTTCAACAAGTATATTGTAAAACACTTTTGGAAACTTGATTCAATGGAATTATGCAACTCATCTAAACCAGCTGACTATTCATCCACTTAAAATGGCTGGGTGTCAAACATAATGGGGATGAGTACTATTATAAAGGAGTGAACAACTTCCTTTCTGTACAAAGGTGAGTTTACCACAGATCTTGTATAATCAGAAGTGTTCCAGTACCTCAAAGTAGATTGATGAGGTAGATATGATCTGCAGGTCATGACTCACATCAGCATGGAGGCAAAGCTTCCCCAGACATATTTTTACACAGATAAAATGCAGAGAAGGCTATGAATGATAACCCCTTTCACATTGAACATCAAATTACCGGGTGAAGCAGTTCCAATTTGTTCAGTGTGAAAGCGGAGGCAGAACGATCATTGGTGCACCAGATGCAATTGACCGGGGCCCCTGCGGACTAAGGTTCCCACTGCTGCCCCCTTTCACCCTCTTCTGGTCACCCACTGTTTTTCTCTATCACACTCTTCCTCCCCCTGTTTTTCTCTATCACACTCTGCCTCCCCCTGTCACCCACTGCGGTGTTGCATATTGCGAACTTGGTTTGGGGTGGAGGAGGGGGGCCCAAATTATATTTTTTCCCTGGGGCCAACAACACACAAGTTCCGCCATTGTGTGAAAGGATCAACCTGGGTTGACCCTTTCACACTGAAGAAATACCCGTCTAATCCAGCAAATTACCGGTTTGACATTATTAACCTGGTAGTTTTCAGCTCAGTGTAAAAGAGGTTGAGATGGCACCTGGCAAAATGACCAGGCACTTAAAATGCTGGGTAACTGCTGGGTTGCATGTCTGAAAGTGGTATGAGGGAATGATCATGGTGGTCTAGGAAGAAATACGGTAAGTTCAATCAACCTCTAAACAATCTCATCAGGGCCAGTCCGAGCGTCATTATTTTGGTATGCGAGTAACGATTTTGGTGCCTCTTTGATGGGATCAACAGCACGCAATGAAGTTGCATGCCATAAAAATGTGCACGCCACAGGAAGGGACAATTCCACACAACAGTACCCCCAAGGGAATAGGGAGATAGTGTGTGACAGGGATATAATGGGTAACTGGGGAAACAGGGGTGAATAGATAGGCAATGTAGCTAGCAGCCTGCTATAGGATCAGCAGTGGAAGGAGTTCTGAACAAATAGAATTCCTTTAAAAAAAATGTAAATCATTTTTAGTTTTGGCAAATAGTTAAGAGTTTTTAATTGTATGTCTTTACCCTTTGAATACAGACTCATGAGGGTCCATATCTATTTCATGTATTTTATATATAATGCTGGTTAAGTGTCCTTGTTTCAATGGTGTCTATTGTCAGTAGAAAAATGCCATGTAAACTACACATATACTGCCCTACGGGGTTGTGTTACATAATTGCCTATCCATTATTGCCACTTGTATGCACTTTAACACTAATTAAGTGCCTAATTGATCATTTTAATTGATTACTTATATGTAAATGGCTTCACTAGCTATTTATCATTAATGTATATATATGATGGAGATTTGTTAAATACTATGCCAATATGAGCGCCCATTTAGTTTTTCCTAGGAAATAGGTTTGCCTAACTGCCCTGGCTCAGTGCCATTGAAGGCGTGCAGCCGTGCACTAACTGCTTTCGCCCGGTGGGAGGTTGACACTATGGGACGCTAGGAGCACATGTGATGACTTCCTGTTGTATGCAGTTTCCGCTCAGTGGGACTTCGGCGACCAGATGGCTAAATCAGTGCGGTGGCTTTTACGATAGAAGCCGTTGGTGTGACATATGTTTATTGATGGCTACAGTATATAGGTTTTATGTGGTCTGTTTGTGTGTGTCTTTATTGCTATTGTATTTGAGAGACAGTCCCCCCTGACCTGCCACTTCCGTTTCCAGGTATGTCATCCAGGTTGAAATTTTGCCTCCAATTGGGTCATCTGATACCACTTAAATAAGGCCAGTTTATAGATGGTTCAGTGCCTGCATTTGTCCCTTTGGGGATATTACCCTGTGATTTGTTGTTGGCAAATTGTACTCCTATCTTGAAGAAGGTCATTGACTGCCTTTCCTCTCACAGTGTCCCCCTGCCCGGAGGCTGCACAGAAGATTTAGTAAATCTTCTGTGCAGCCGGTCCGACTGCCTGACTCCTACCCGATGCTCACAGGATCTGAATCGGGAGAAAATTGGACCCAAATCGCATAGTGTATGGGGCCTTTACTCCAGCCACAAGGAGTCGTCATATTTGTATTCTTTATCTTTGTTGTATGAATAAATGCTTTAAAAAGTGTTCAAAATTTTTGTTTGTTAATATGGAATAATCTCCATATCGATATATACTTAAGGTCTAGTGTGATTTAAGGGCATATAGGGCATACAATTTGTGGGAAAATAGGTACACAACCAATCACACATCCGCCGCTTTGCAATGCCATCAATCATAGCATTGTGAAGCAGGGCACAAAGTCAAGTTGACACAATCACAATGTCCCCATTCTTAGGTGTCGACCTAGTCACGGTCGACCATTAGTGGTCAACCAAGTGACTGTCGACCTAGACATGGTTTATACTCTATACCAGAACCAACCCACCCTTCTTCTGAGCTCTTTGCCAGAGGAACCAGTTTTCATCTTTAAGAAAAATACCTCATTAAAAAACCTGCTGGCACCCAGTTTTCTGAAACCCATTTCCAAACCCATGTATTGTAATGCGGAACTCCCTTGGTTTCCTCCGAAACCAAAAGTTTTTTTTTAAATGCGTTGGTAATAAATGCATCACATGCACCCATACTTCCCATACACAGATGGAAATAATTAAAATCAAAGACAAGGAATACAAAATAAACAGTTTTATTAATTGTAATTCCTCTTTCGTTATCTACATTCTGGTATGTGGCTGCGGACTACATTATGTGGGACGCACGATGCACAACTCGGAAACTAAGAATTAGATTCTTAGAACACCGAAGGAATCAAAGTTTCACAGCAAATACTCACCCATAGCGTATCATGCCACTTTTCCGAGTTCCATAAAGGAAATATGGAATCTTTAAAAATCATAGGGATCGAACATGTGGCTGTAACGCTACGGGGGGGTGATCGTTATAGAAAATTATGCAAACAGGAAATATTTTGGATGCATCAACTAGGATCCATATATCCCTCAGGCTTGAACGAAGCTGTAGAACTTAATACGGTTATATAGGATAAACCATTAGTAGAGTCTCCTCCCCCCAAACCACCTCTCCCCCCCCTTCCCTCTCCAGTGTGCTCTCTTTCTCACGTTTCTGTCTCAAAATAATAATTAAATGATATAGCAGTTCAATGAATACTTGTTTGTCTCCCTTTGTATGTATCCCTAATAAAAATCAACTCTGGACCTCGAGTATGTTCAGTTGTTATATATCAATAAAATCTCATGATACATTTATGTCATTATATGACTGCTCTACTCTGAATACTGTAACCCTCTTCTAATAATATGCTATGGTTTTGACTAGTGTTTGTAAACAATCTTTGACAGGTTATGTGGCCGGCATAACACCCGTAGAAACCTCAGCCAAAAGCTATATGGCTTGAACACCCACTCAGATCTCAGTAGTAGGTCACATGACTAATTCAGTCACAAACCATAAATGAATAGAGGAGATGGCCGGGATGACGCTGGTCACGTGAGTGTGACCTCACTGGCCAGGATGACGCTGGTCGTGTGGGTGTGCTCTCTTCGTGTCCGCATAGTATGGAGGGTGATGCGGACGTGATGACTCACACCATGTGACCGCGCCTCCACTGTGTATGTCTAGGATGCAGGCTCACACAGATTAATGTGCCTGCGTCATTGTGTGCGCCCACTTGATGTGCGGCGCACACTGAACATTAGAATGGGGACACATTCCACAGGCCCACCTGACTACTACTATAACACCGATTGGCTGATGGCTTCGATCACGTGACCGAGCCAGGTCAACTGATCGGAAGTTTCAGAATTAAGTATAAATATATCTGTTTTAGTCCATATATGGTTTATAAAAATGTGTTTTTCTTCATTACATTATTAAGGACCATACTTAATACTGCCTCCTCTTCAGTCTAATATGATTATTATCAATATTTAAATAGATTGGATGATCTAAAGCATTCAGGTGCAATGCATTACTGTAATCACCAGGGTATATAAGTCAGCATGATAGTCATGACTACATCCTTGATAAAGCTGCATGTGCGTAAGCAGCGAAACGCGTTGGTGACCCATTTTCATACTGCACCACAGCTCTGTTGGACACCCATTGTTGGATTCTGGACATACAGTACAAACAAACTGGATACAAATACCAACTCACCACCTCCATTGAACTTTGACAAACACAACTGGAAAATCTCCAGTGGCCGTGGAACCCTGTCCCGTTATCCGAGGCCATTTTCTAGAGAGGATCCAGTATTCAGGAGCCGTCCACCCTCCTAGCCTATTGGGGCTCTACCACCAATCTCCATATATAATAGGAGAACCACATTGGATAATATTGGTACATCCATCCCCCACAAATCATCTGTCAGGAGGACTCCTACTAACAGTGTCACATGTCATCCTTGGAGTGGTAACTATATCCAGATAACATAAACTGTATTCTGTCCACCAAACCGATATTTTTCTTGGGACTACTAACCAATGTCCATAATACAGATTGTGCAATACAATGTTCAATATCATGCTTTTTAAGTACTAACATTTTTAACCATTGTTTATTTTAATATTATCAGTTTATCAAAATAAAACAATTATATTTATTGTAATAGATCATCCAATCTAATTCAATTTATTTAATTTATCGCATTGTTGACCACATGTATTTTATTTTATTCAGTAGCGCTGCTCCAGAACCTTGTGTTCTATTCCTCAACCAACCCACCTATACCGACCATAGCCAATTTATCGGACAGAAAATGATCAATTATGTATTTGACATGTTGACATTTACAATGTCAAAGTTGTTACAATGTCAATAATATGTCGACATTCTGGCTCCCAACAAAGTCAACATTGTGAATATCGACTTTCTGAACATGTTGACATCTTAAATGTTGACATACAGATCATGTTGACATTATTTGCACAAGATGACTGCATACCAGGACTGCATCACTGCCAAGTATAAATAAAACATCTTGGAAATCTATCTTTTAACCAGAAAGCCCTTTAATGCCGTGTCATAAAATATTATGCTGGGATGTATAGTTCCATTACAACAGCTGCTTGCCTAAGCCTGATTTACATGGATAGTAAAGAATAAAACACAAATAATGCTGCACATGATACACTAAACACTACGGGAGCGCAAAGCTCTTAGGATTAACCCTGACAGATGTTTGGCAGAAGTTCTTGTGGCAGCTGATATTTGGAAAATATGAATAAAATAAACGCAACTTGGGTAAACTGAATATCTTATGTGGTGAGAAAAATGGCTTTAATAGCAAGTTTTACTAACAAATTCAGTATAAAAACACCATTCCACTGTGATATTGAAACCCCATTTATACTAGAGAGTATAAACGTCCCCAATTAACATTGGAAATGTGTGTTTCGCATGTTACAGGCAGTTGTTGTAATGCAGCTAGCGCTGTCAGCATTTATGCAAACACTTGACAAATTGGCAATTTCAATGACTAATGAGGAACGCAGGAACGCTCAACACCATCATGTGTGGGAGACATCTTGTGCTGTTGATATGCTTTCTGTATATTACTATTAAGCTCATGTTTACATCAAATGTACCGCAAGAAAACAAAGTACATTAAATCATTTGACAAGTTCTACTGCAATGACCGTTCAACAGGATAACAATAGTCAAAATTATAAACCATGACCTGCTTAAGTAAACAGTCTTATTTAGTACACTTAAAAACATTTCTAAACTTAATTGAAATGTTTTTCCAGATAGAAAAAAATGCTATACAATTTTGGTTTTAAATTAATTGGAAGATATTGATTTTTTTGTAGTATGCTAGCAGGAATGTTACATTTGACAAGTGCACATAGGTATTACCGCAAGTTATGAGATTACTGGCACCAAGTACTGTCTAGACTGCTTCTACTAGTAGAGAATATCCCAATATCGCTCTTCTGTTCTTTCCCATTGCTGCTTCTACTGCACAGGCTCTTATTTGCAGTCTGTTAAGCATTGTATTAAACATTTTATTCCATTTACATTTTATGCTTTAATATAAAGATAAAGGTTCATGTTTTAATCTAGCCTCTTTTAATAAGGAACCACAACAGAAAATGAAATAATTTTAAGGTAGTATTAGAATTTCATTCTCTGCTATTTAGATTCCTGTGGAAATTGCATAATCACCCAAAAGCTGTGTGGGTGGGGGGATAGGTGCTATTGTACTCTTAAGTCAATAAGCGTTTCCGAGTCTCCCCAAATCTCTTGAATGATTAATCACTCGTCCTATTAAACTATAGGGGAGATTAATGGTCTGCCATTCTTCCAAGGTGATTAAATTGCAATGTGGCATGATTGAAGGAGATCACTGCACTACAAATTCATTAACAATTGCTTGTGTAGCAGAACATATTAGACACAATGAGATACACAACAAACATCTACAGTGTGCTGCGAGTTTAATCTTCTGAGATAGCGAGGCTAAAAATCCCTGTGTAGCCAAGTCCTTCCAGATGAAAAGGTTGTTCAGCTCAGTTCTGCCTGCAAAGTTTTCAGGGCAGCACATATGATATATGTAATACTAATTGGCCTTCAGATTCTTGGTTCAGTGTGAGCTGCTATTTTAATGCTAGATTTATTCCAGTCTTCTGGAACCATCCCAAACTTAACTGAACTCTGATGATGGCTCAAGGATTACTAATTTGGTCTAACACTTATAATTTCACACGGTCTATAAGGTTTCTTAATTGGAGACTTGCCAAATGTGTTATAAAAAGCACTGCAGCTCCTGGAACAACATTAGTCTCCATGCCAAGCATATAATAATACATTGATTCAGCTTTAACAGTATGCACTGATTAAAAATATAACTCTTTTCAGAAACAGCATTGTAGAAACAAAATATCTGCCCTGGAAACTGCCACTAGTACAAAAATAATATTTTTTTCTTTCAATGTAACTAATAAAAAAGCATAATCAAAACTCACTTTATTTGTATATTATTTAAAAGTAATACGTTTGTGAGTTCCTACAGTGTGTGATGAATCTAACCCATACTTACCTACACTCCCGGAATGGCTGGGAGGGTCCAGAAAATCTGGTACCCCTCCTGCCCTCCCAATAGGGTTGGCAAGGCTCACACATTTAGTGGGGCCACGCATTAGCCCCCACACACCCTCTCTTTGCCGATCAAAAAACTGCATTAGCAGTTCTTTGGGGAAAAGGCATTCAGTAGCACCCCCTCCCCGATGAGCCATGAATCAGAGCATTTACAGGAGAGGGGTGAGGCTTATTGGCAGCAAGCCCCAACCCCACTCCCTGGAAAAGCTGCATATTTGATATGTTATAGTCAGGTGATATTTGCAGTAACCCCCGAACGGATGTGCTTTTAAGAGAGTGTACACAAATATTTTTTGATAAATATGCCTCATAACATTAACACTACATAAACAGTAAGTGATAAATTGCATTATTGAAGACACAATCCAACTCCGGCTCTAAGGAGTGTGACCAAAATCCAGCTATTGCCTTCCATCAGCTCCAACTTGTGACCTGAGCTTTCATTTGCATTTTCTGCTATGACTGATAATAGTCCTATTGCAGCCTTATGATCATCATCCGGTACCTTGGTTCTTTGGTGCCAAAAAACAATTGCCTCATATTGCAGTAGCTGTGACATTGCAAGCAGGGCCGGTGCTAGGGTGTACAGCGCCCTCCTGCAAACCATACATTGTACGCCCTTTCACATTGCCATTGCAACAAGCTGCAGCCCGATTGTGGGAGTGTATGCAACATGCAATCCTATGGAGGATCTCGGGTGCATGTACATGTATGCATACACCATCTCAGTGCTGTGTCCGCAAAATGTTGCAGGCACTAAAGGTGCCCATACACGCTGCGAGAATTGCATACGTTATGGGCTAGATCGCATTGCATTGCATTGCATCGCATGGCATGCATGCAGTGTGTGTGCGATGTGATCCGAAAGCAGTACAAAAAGTATGTGCAGCACTCGTGACTGAGGGGGAAAGGAGGGGAGAGAAGGAGGAGATGGAAGAAGAGGGGAGGAGATAGAGGGGGAGGAGATAGAGGGGGCGGAGTGTTGAGGACTGGCACAGCACACTGAGAAGAGGGAAGGAAGGGGAGGCGGCGCTGCTGCCTGCTCATCATTTGATTGACAGCTGACAGGCACAGGGAGCAATAAGGGGTGGATCCGGACAGGACATGTCATCCAGGCTTTCACAGACAGCGCTACATGCCTCAGCGCAAGTGTCCGTGAGGAAGAGGGGGTAGGTCGCAGGAGGAGGACAGTGTGTGCGCGGTGCAGGAGGGATACTGCTCAGCCTCTCCATACTGCCGCCCGCTGTCAGACAGGCACTGCAGGCAGCGTGCCGGAGGCAGTGACAGTGAGGGCTGAGGCAGCTTTAGCAGAGCAGGGAGAGAGACCGCCTTTTCAGCATGGCACCTCCCTGCTTTGCAGGAGCTGCTGAGTGGGTAGCGCCGGCCCTGATTGCAAGCTTAGACAGACATCTACTTCCCAAACAATCAGTTTGCATTTTGACTAAAAGATAGCATGCAAGATGTGCATTTTTGTTAACCTTATCAATAAAGTCTTTGGAGTGTGCGAGGAAACCGGAGCTCGCAAGTGAACATGGGGAAAAGATACAAATGGACACAAGCAGTGGCAATGGTAACCACTGTGTCAAGGTGGGGCATGATGTTAGTTTAAAAAATGTTTTCAGAATTATCATCATCCGCTAATGAGCTACCTCAATCAAGAACAAAATTGCAGTATTTTCTTAGCCGATTTTATATAGGCCATTGGGTTCTAATAAGAGATATATACAAATAAAAGTATAATAGTTTGCACACAGAAAAAGTCTCAACAATATTGTTATTTATAAAAAAAAGACTAACAGAACAAAAATGCAGGTATCACAACTGTTTTTAAGTGTATACATATGTGGTAAGGTAAAATAAAACAAAACCAAAAAAAACCCTTAATATTTCATTTTCTTCCGGTGTACCTTTAGTTTGGAAATATGAGGAAAAAGAAAAAAAGTTAGAGCAAACCTCATTTTGTAAAACATACAAAACAAGCTTGATAAACAGAATCAGCCAACGGGTGAATTAATTACCATCCTTGTCCTATAAAGTAATGTGCGGCTTCATAGACATTGCATAAACTCCCAAAGGCACAGAGAGCACAAACAAGCTGCAAACATTCTGGTGTGGACATTGGCAGATAAGCCTCTCAGTCCGCTCACTAGAGAACGTGATAAGGAACGCATGTGCTAGCACAGGTTGAGTGACATCACTGAGTGTCCAGTATCTCCTTTGTGACAACAGCACACTTTAATAATTAATGGCAAACTAAATGTTGGAGGGTTTAATGTAATCAGTTGATCTGCAGAAGAGAACATATCTCCCTGCGTGTTGTGAGACTTATTTTATCTAATGTAGCTCATTATTAGACTTGGCGCACTTGTTGCACAAGTTATACAGCATAACCTTTATTATTTTGACATTTTATATACATTCTGTTTGAGTAAGAGAGGATACAATCAACAATTATTTATGAGCAATGCTGCATAAGGCCCAGCACACTGGGGCAACTTCTCCCCTTGGAGAACTAGCATGCAGTGCTCCCTTGAGCCGCTCGGGACCTTCCCAGGTGGCAGGATCGCATGTGATATCTCGCATTCAGTCCTCAGGTATGCAATATATTGTATGCATTTCCAGCCAAGCCACCCTGGCTCAGAAGCAATCAAAGCGATTACTTATACAGCAGGGGCAACTTGGAGGGTCAGGTGCGATGCGCACAGGACTGTACAACACATCGGACTCACTGTCTGTCACCTGCAATTTGGATTCTATTCCTGTGATTGATTGCTGATATCGCAGAAAAAGCACCCAAACTACAGGTAAATTTCCCAGTGTATGGGGGCCTATACACACATTACCATTTATTATGAATATAGTGTTCATCCTAGCACCCGCTATCTTTGAAAACCCATGCAGTTCCTGTTCCCTGATTGGGGGGGGTCGCTGTCTGCTGTGGTGTTTATAGCACAGGTCTGGTTTGCATATCAGTGCTGATATACAGACCACACTGTGCTAGAAGCACTACATCAGACAGCGACACCCCAGGCAGGGAACAGGAACTGCATGGGTTTTCAAAGATAGCAGGTGCTAGAATGAACACTAGAAGATGTGACTGCTGCCGCTGATTCTACTGCTGAAGCTGAGTGGGGTTCTGTGCTGAGTGCGGTTTTGCCTATTGTTTATAGGCAAAACCCCATGATCTAGCAGGATATACAAGCACTGTCTATATCTGAGGGCGATAGCGCCATGCCGGGATCACTCATCGCCATTGCCTGGGGCCAACCCCTGCTTAATTTCTAAGCGATCTAGTCAGATCACTTGGAAATGGGGTTAAAAATGCCCTGTGTGTATGCCCCTTAAGTCCTATAATTGCAAGAAAGCAGGAAATGGGAAGGACAAATGAACATTCCCCAATTATATATATATATATATATATATATATATATATATATATATATATATATATATATATATATATATATATATATATATATATATATATATACACACACACACACACACACACACACACACACACACACGTCTAGTGTCCGTGTGTAACCGAAGCACTGCCATCTGCTGGCAGTGAGTGAAACTACATCTTTCTCTTTCACACATACAGAAACACATAGAGCAGTGGTTCCCAAACTGTGCGCCTAGGCTCCCTGGGGTGCCTTGCAGCATTTGCAGGGGTGCCTCAGGTTGGTGGTCCAGAATCAATTCAAGTTATTTATGGCCAATGCACTAGGCAAAATCAGTGCTTGTGGCTTCCAATTAAGAATATGTGGGTAAACAGAAGTGAATCATGTTTCTCACTACATAAGTGGACCTAAGGAAAACATTTAAATCACAACGGTTTTAATATTTTTCCTAAAATTAGTAACCAACTTTTGGCCTATGGGTGCCGTGAACAATATTCTGATACTTTAGGGTGCCGTGATTCAAAAAGTTTGGGAACCACTGACATAGAGACTAGCTTTTGAAGCTTTTGTTTCAAGTGAGCTTAGCTAGTTTGTTTATAAATACAATAAGTACCATCAAAACATTGAGCATTTCTTGCCATAGAAATAAACTCATATGGAACCCTTTTTTCTCATTTTAAATTATGCATCATCATAGGCGTGCGGAGCACATTTTATTAGGAGGTGCACTGTTAAAGCGGTGTAACTAGCACCACCTATTGGGCATGTCTAACACCGCCATTGGGTCTGTCTAACACCGCCAATCAGGCATGCACTCACTACAATATAAAACGTCTCTCAGCCACACCATTATATCCTGCCTATTTCAGTTTTAATCTTCTAATTACTCTGTGTAACAGTACATGCAAATAAAGTCAAAATCATATCTGGATGACGCAGGTATGTAGTGATATGACAATGGTGTAATACAATTAATAATGCAAAACACAAATGATTTATGGGAGCTTATTTTAATGGAATATAGGTCTAAAAAGCAAAAGTCTTTGGTAAAAGGTATTGCTGGTATTACTAGCAGCAATACGTGTGGGGGTGGGGGAACAGCATTAGGGGGTGCCTGTGCACCCTTAACACTCAATGTGTGCACGCCTATGTGCATCATATTAATTTATATTATATTAAAATGGAAGCTTTTTTTAACACCCCGTCCCCTTCCCCACAAACACAACCTCACAACTTGCTCTATGATTCCCAACATCCTACAGTACTGCCAGCCTTAGCAGGAATTCCGGAAGACATTAGGAGAATACAGCAGCCGACGAATGTTGCCTGGAGAGAATAAAACATTTAGGATTTCATTTAGTAAAATGATGGGTCACCGATATTCAATATCTGGAATGCAGATTTACGTGCATTTTTGGAGAAAGATTACATTTAGCATTGGCAAACCATTGGCCTCATTTCTGCAATAAAAGCATTTTTACACAGTCACCTTGGCGGAACTTGTGAGTGGTTGGCCCAGATGCAAAAATATATTTTGGGCACCCTTCCTCCACTCCAACTGAAGTTACAAATATACCACACAGCAGTGGCCCCCTTAGTCTTTAGTTCTGCTGCATCAATGGTAGTTCCTACGCATACCTCCCAACAGTCCCGATTTAAGCGGG